>NW_027639177.1:0-16468 GCF_951799975.1 Gobius niger | reverse complement strand
TTCAACTCATTTTTGTAACTTTTTTGTCATTTTTGTCACATTTTTTTGTCACATTTTTGTCACTTTTTTGTAGGGGTGTAACGGTTCACGGGGATGTATTGAACCGTTTCGGTTCGGCCTGTTCGGTTCGGTCCACTTGCGTACCGTTTCGGTGTATTATTTTCATTAAATAATGTCAATTTATTATTAGCGTCATATTAAGTGCCGCGGAACAAAGTTCCTACGCAAGTTTCCGCACGGACGCTATTGATTGACGTACATTGAAGCTGCATGAGTAGCCGAGAGAAACTGCAGTTTTTTAAGCTTTAGGCTTTAAGTATTTGATTAAAAGTCTTGAGCCTCGCTACAATATCCCATCACGTCCGCACTTCAGCCAAAAAGTTATACCAGCGCTCAGAGCCGGTTCTTCCTATACGCAAACTACGCAAGGTGCGTAGTGTTGTTTCACTGATTAATGACCGCGTTGTTACGGGACAGGCTCTTCCAGCGCGCACTCACTCTCCGCCTACTTCGCCACATATAACACCAAAACGGAGTAGTCTGAAGTGAATGAGCAAAGCGCGAGTGCTTCTCCGCTCGTGTCCCGCTCGGCCGTCTGTTTCCCGGTGCTTCGCCTCATGCTTCGCCTCATGCTTCGCCTCATGCGCGGCTCCTCCACGGTTGCATCACGTCACCCGTGTCCCGGGCGCAGCTCTCATGTTTTCTCTGCGCGGACTCTGGGCCTCACTCTCATTTAAACCCTCTTCTTACTGTGTCTGGTGAGTCTAGAGTATCCGGACAGTAGTTTGGCGAATGGACGAGAGTAAAGCCGTGTCCGTGGCCTTTTTGTTGAGTTGAATCCACATGGTTCTCATGAGCGCAGTTACTTACAGTAACTCTCTCATTATAAAAGTGCAATTTATTTAAAATATCACCCAAATGGGTCACTTTTATTTATTTTATGCAAGAATTCTATTGTGTATTGGCAACTTTTCAAAAGAAAAACTGTGTTAGTTCTTATTTATTTGTACCGAAAATTAACCGAACCGAGCCCTCCAAAACCGTGAACCGAACCGAATACAATTTTAGCGTACCGTTACACCCCTACTGTTTTGTAATTTTTTGTCACATTTTTGTCACATTTTGTCACTTTTTTGTCACTTTTTTGTAATTTTTTGTCACATTTTGTCACTTTTTTTGTCATTTTTGTCAAAAATTTTTATCACATTTTTGTAATTTTTTTGTCACATTTTTGTAATTTTTTTGTCACATTTTTGTAATTTTTTGTCACATTATTGTCATTTTTTTGGTCATTTTTTTTGTTATTTTTTTGTCACTTTTTTGTCACATTTTTTGTCACATTTTTTGTCATTTTTTGTCACTTTTTTGTCATTTTTTGTCACATTTTTGTCACATTTTTTGTCACATTTTTGTCACATTTTTGTCATTTTTTCATCAATTTTTCATCACATTTTTGTCACATTTCCATCATTGTTTTCGTCTCAGTTTCGTTGCTATTCCCCCACCTTTTGTCCAGAAGCTTTTGGATTGGGGTAAAGCCAAACTGGAGAAACGTGCTCGGTTCAGACAGAAAGAGTTTTGTAATGTTTGCTGTAAAGTCCATTATCGGGAGTCGAACCCGCGCCCGTCCAAAGTGTAACGCCTGTCAATCACCTGCGGGGGGAGGGGCTTCGGACTCCGCTGCCGTTTCATTGGCCGGCTCTTCAGCGTGGTCTGAGGTGGGCGGGGCTTCCTGGAGGGACTCCTGGCCAATCACAGCGCAGGATTCAGGACATTTGGGAAAAACAGAGAAACTGTTCAGAAGAATCGGCCTCGGTGTTCGGTCTGCGTAACCATGGAGACGGAAGATACTTTATAAACAATGACCTGTTACTTAGACACAAACAGGGAAACAGTCATTATCAGCTGAACCTGAGACTCGTTTGGATTCTGTACCTGGTCCTGGTCCTGGTCCTGGTCCTGCTCCTGCTCCTGGTCCTGGTCCTGGTCCTGGTCCGGGGTCAGGTCTGGGACCACGGCCTCCTCCGGGGCCTCGGTTTGGGGGGAACAGTCGGTCTCTGGGACCTCAGGCTGAAGACAAAGGAACTTCTTTTAGACAAATCTTCAGCACAGCTGACAGTTTAAAGCAGAATCGTTGTTGTTGTGAAACGAGTATTGAAAGGACTGAATATGTGGCAGACGGAGCACAAGCTTCAGACGAAGCCTTTCGAGCCTCTATGTCTGTGTAAAGATGTGATTTCTGGATGAAAATGAAAGTAAACAGCTCAAAGAAACTAAACTAAACTAAAAGTGTCTCCGGGCCGGTGATCTTACATTTCAATCAAACAGAAGAGTTCACAGAATGTGATAAAGTCTAAAGGTCGGCCCCACAGTTCCACCTGAGCGTCTCACCTGCCCTTTGGCCTCTTCCTCCTCCTCCTCTTCCTCCTTCAGACTCTCACTGACCTGCTCTGCCTCCGCCTCAGCAGGGGGCGCCACTTCACCTGCAGCACACACAGCATCAGAACATCAGAACATCAGAACATCAGAACATCAGAGCATCAGAGCATCAGAACATCAGAACATCAGAACATCAGAACATCAGAACATCAGAACATCAGAACATCAGAGCATCAGAACATCAGAACATCAGAACATCAGAACATCAGAACATCAGAGCATCAGAGCATCAGAGCATCAGAACATCAGAACATCAGAACATCAGAGCATCAGAACATCAGAACATCAGAACATCAGAACATCAGAACATCAGAACATCAGAACATCAGAACACAGGGACGTTCTGCAGGTCAGACACTGAGATTAAAGTCGTTACCGTCACAGGCTTCAGTCGTGTCGCCGCCGCAGAGCGTCTCTGCGTCTCCGTCTGTCTCACATCTGTCCTCTGTCCCCACAGCAGCTGGACTGGTGTCTCCGTCTGTCTCACATCTGTCCTCTGTCCCCACAGCAGCTGGACTCGTGTCTCCGTCTGTCTCACATCTGTCCTCTGTCCCCACAGCAGCTGGACTCGTGTCTCCGTCTGTCTCACATCTGTCCTCTGTCCCCACAGCAGCTGGACTGGTGTCTCCGTCTGTCTCACATCTGTCCTCTGTCCCCACAGCAGCTGGACTCGTGTCTCCGTCTGTCTCACATCTGTCCTCTGTCCCCACAGCAGCTGGACTCGTGTCTCCGTCTGTCTCACATCTGTCCTCTGTCCCCACAGCAGCTGGACTCGTGTCTCCGTCTGTCTCACATCTGTCCTCTGTCCCCACAGCAGCTGGACTGGTGTCTCCGTCTGTCTCACATCTGTCCTCTGTCCCCACAGCAGCTGGACTCAGCCTGGACACATGAGGATCTGTGACAGACTGTAACACCGCCCCCTGGTGGCCAAAAGTAAACAGGATTCTAACGGGACTTCAGCCCCTCCTAGAACGGCTCCAAAGAGTTTTATTGTTTCTAAAAGCTGCCCTGACCCATGTGACCACACTGGGCTGGGGACATTGTGCCTTTTGCCCTTTTAAGGAACAGGCGGAGTCTGAACAGGTAATCATCTGTCTCTCATTATTATTCTATCTGTGGTTCTGAGCAGAAAGCTCCAGGACCATTAGCTCGTACAATGTTCTGCAGATGAAGTAGCCATGTGCTCTGGGTGTGATTCTAACTGTGTTTAAACAGCTCGGTCGTTTCTAACTCACCCCCGTTTGGAGCTAAACCTTTGCTGGGAGCGGCTAGATGCTAAATGCTAACAACAAAGACCGGACAGGTTCACATCAGCTCGTCTAAGCTCAGGTAAGAACACGGCGTCCCGTCCCTTTAAGCCCAAAGTAACAGCTCTTAAAGTGACAGTGCAGGATGAGCAGGTCTGAGGAACATGGAGGAACAGGTCTGAGGAACATGGAGGAGCAGGTCTGAGGAACATGGAGGAGCAGGTCTGAGGAACATGGAGGAGCAGGTCTGAGGGACATGGAGGAGCAGGTCTGAGGAACATGGAGGAGCAGGTCTGAGGAACATGGAGGAGCAGGTCTGAGGAACATGGAGGAGCAGGTCTGAGGAACATGGAGGAGCAGGTCTGAGGAACATGGAGGAGCAGGTCTGAGGAACATGGAGGAGCAGACTGTGTTTAAAACCTCTGACCAAACGCATTCTGTCCTCTTTGGCCTTTATATAAGCCAGTGTAACGCCTCATTTGAAAGCTAAGACCCACAAAACTGATCTTTTTCCTCACGTTGTTTCTGTGTTGTGTCACCTTTTGTATGTTTTATTTTTTTATGTTGGTCATTTTTGTTGAATTTTTGTCAAATTTTTTGTCACATTTTTGTTAAACTTTTGTCTAATTTTTGACATTGTTTTCTTGAATTTTTGTCACATTTTTGTTGAGTTTTTGTCACATTTTTGTTGAGTTTTTGTCACATTTTTGTCACATTTTTGTCACATTTTTGTCACTTTTTGTCACGTTTTTGTTGAATTTTTGTCACATTTTTCTTGAATTTTTGTCACATTTTTGTCACATTTTTGTCACTTTTTGTCACGTTTTTGTTGAGTTTTTGTCATTTTTTTGTCAAATTTTTGTCAAATGTTTGTCAAATTTTTGTCACTTTTTTGTTGATTTTTTGTCATTTTTTAATTGAATTTTTGTTGAATTTTTGTTGAATTTTTGTCACTTTTTTGTTGAATTTTTCTTGAATTTTTGTCACATTTTTCATGAATTTTTGTCATTTTTTTCTTGAATTTTTGTCATTTTTTTGTTGAATTTTTCTTGAATTTTTGTCACTTTTTTGTCACATTTTTCTTGAATTTTTGTCATTTTTTAATTGAATTTTTGTCAGATTTTTGTTGAATTTTTGTCACTTTTTGTCACGTTTTTGTTGAATTTTTGTCACATTTTTGTTGAATTTTTGTCATTTTTTAATTGAATTTTTGTCACTTTTTTGTCACATTTTTGTTGAATTTTTGTCATTTTTTAATTGAATTTTTGTCACTTTTTTGTTGAATTTTTGTCACATTTTTCATGAATTTTTGTCACTTTTTTGTTGAATTTTTGTCACTTTTTTGTCACATTTTTGTTGAATTTTTGTCATTTTTGAATTGAATTTTTGTCACATTTTTGTTGAATTTTTGTTGCGTTTACACCCTTGTTTTCTTCTCATTTTTTGTGGCTGTTTTGGTGCTTAAGTTAAGGAGTGAAGAGGTTCACATGTTTAAAAAGTGGGGGGTGGGAGGCTGACATGTCTAAACTCCGCACAGTCCCTTTAAAGTGGGGGTGACAGGCTGACATGTCTAAACTCCGCACAGTCCCTTTAAAGTGGGGAGTGGGAGGCCGACATGTTTAAACTCCGCACAGTCCCTTTAAAGTGGGGGGTGGGAGGCTGACATGTCTAAACTCTGTACAGTCCCTTTAAAGTGGGGGTGAGAGGCTGACATGTCTAAACTCCGCACAGTCCCTTTAAAGTGGGGGGTGGGAGGCTGACATGTCTAAACTCCGCACAGTCCCTTTAAAGTGGGGGTGAGAGGCTGACATGTCTAAACTCCGCACAGTCCCTTTAAAGTGGGGGTGGGAGGCTGACATGTCTAAACTCCGCACAGTCCCTTTAAAGTGGGGGTGGGAGGCCGACATGTCTAAACTCCGCACAGTCCCTTTAAAGTGGGGGGTGGGAGGCTGACATGTCTAAACTCCGCACAGTCCCTTTAAAGTGGGGGTGACAGGCTGACATGTCTAAACTCCGCACAGTCCCTTTAAAGTGGGGGTGGGAGGCTGACATGTCTAAACTCCGCACAGTCCCTTTAAAGTGGGGGTGGGAGGCCGACATGTCTAAACTCCGCACAGTCCCTTTAAAGTGGGGGGTGAGAGACTGACATGTTTAAACTCCGCACAGTCCCTTTAAAGTGGGGGGTGAGAGACTGACATGTCTAAACTCCGCACAGTCCCTTTAAAGTGGGGGTGGGAGGCTGAGTCCAGTCTGTGTTCGGGCCCAGAGCAACAGCAGCTTCATATCCGCTCGTCTGTGTTGCTTTAATCTGCTTTGATACGGCTCTGCAGACTCAGCTCCGCTCACACCGGTTTGTTTCTGGTCCGCGGGGCCCGATGTCAACACGAGCTGAACCTCGGCAGGTCCAGCCTCTGCACAAACCGCTTCAAACCGGACTTTCTCCACATTCACCTCTTCCAGACGGAGTAGATGTCCTGCAGACTGGACGGTCCCTCCGACGCCTCCACCTGGACACAGGAAAACATCTGGATTTAGCATTTTAACCTCTTAACTCCCACCTGAACCCATCCCAGTTTCTCCAGTTTGGCTTTACCCGAATCTAAAAGCTTCTTGGGAAAAAAGCACCAAAACAGCCACAAAAAATGAGAAGAAAACAAGGATGTAAACGCAACAAAAAAGAGACAAAAAAGTGACAAAAATTTGACAAAAATAAAAAAAAAATGTGACAAAAATTCAACAAAAAAGTGAAAAAATTCAACATAAAAGTGACAAAAATTCAACAAAAATGTGACAAAAATTCAACAAAAAAGTGAAAAAAATTCAACAAAAAAGTGAAAAAAATTAGACATAAAAGTGACAAAAATCCAACATAAAAGTGACAAAAATTCAACAAAAAAGTGACAAAAATTCAACAAAAAATGTGATCAAAAAAAAAAAAAAAACACAAAATACAACAGGTGACACAACACAACAACAACGCAAGGAAAAAGATCCGTTTTGTGGGTCTTAGCTTTCAAATGAGGTGTCCTATATAACAGCCAAAGAGGACAGAATGTATTAGCTTCAGGTTAAAAACTTTATCCTATTGTAATTATCAATCATACTTTCAATTAAGAAGAACTTATAACTTTTCAAAGTGTTTGAAAACGAAGCTCAAACAACAATATATTCATAAATATATTCAGACCGCGGTAATGTTGCTGTTATTATGTTTTACACCATGGTCTGGGTGAATACTGGATCCTGATTGGCTGGTGCATTATTTTGGTATAGATACAGACGCATCTCATCATAGAAGGGGGCGTGGCTTCGCCGAGGGGGGAAATAGAATCTTTAGAGAAACACTATTTTTCCCTCTTTTTAGCCATTTTCTGGTGGAATATCAACTTATTTACCACATAAATAAAGTCAAGTGTAAATCAGGCCCATATGGATATTTTCTCACAGCAGATTGTTCAGTAGAAGTGAAAAAAACGGCAGTCGTAGCTAGCGCTAGCTAACATGTAGCATCAAGTTAGCATTCTCCCTTATTCATGTATTTATGGGCTGTTGAACCACTTTGCTCCTCCCCATGTCTTTGTGTCTTTATTTAGTAGAAACTATGTTCATAATTCAGCGTTTGTTAAAGTAGTTTTTAAATAATTAGAGAAAATTTACATTTTTTCAAAATTGTTTCCCCCTTAACTGTTTTTGAAAATGACCATATATGGGCGATTCCAGAGACGCGTCTGTGTCTATAACCGCACACGTAGTCCGGTAGTTAAATCACTGGGATGTCACTCCGCTGTGGCGTCGCCATAGCAACGCCTGACACAGCTGGATCAGATAAAGGCATAATTAGTGACTGACAGGAACGTATGAGATGGATTTAGTGTTTGCTAAATGTTTGTAGAGGAGAGTGAGCAGCTAGGTTAGCTACTGTTAACAACATATATATACATACACATACACATATATATACATATACATAGCCTTCAGTGACCGGCTAATAACCCACACAAAACAGTTCCGTAGTCTGGCAGATTTAGTGAGTTTAGTCAATGAAAAAAACATTTATTATAAATGTTAGGTTTGTGGGACCCTGGTATAAGCGGATTAAACAACGAGGAGCCGCGTTAGACGTTATAACGCCCGACACAGTGTTGTTCCTCCTGCTTTATAACGTCTAATGTTTAATCTGCTTATACCAGGGCCCCACTTTTCCCTGGAAGGAAACACCGATATGCGGCACTCGTGGGCAGGAGTTATTTACCTTTTACAAGGTTTAACCTGAAGCTAAAGCTAGCTAGCTCAACCAGCTCAACTGTTTATGGAAACAGCTGCGGTGGAGTCGCTCACACCTGGGCCCCCCCAACTCAAACTTTTATGTTTGACTTTACTAATCCAGACAAATACGCTTCAATGCAGGATCATTTTATGTACGCCTGAAATGATGAATAGCCTTAACCGTTTCCAATAGAAATGTAAAGCTCATATGTTATTAACAGTAGCTAACCTAGCTGCTCACTCTCCTCTACAAACATTTAGCAAACATTTTGTTTTGGCCAAAAACGTTGAAATTAACACAAAATCCTGTGCGGTTACACCAAAATAATGCACCAGCCAATCAGGATCCAGTATTCACCCAGACCATGGTGTAAATTATTATATATTTATACACGAGTGTTTCTGACGTCATAACAGCATTAATAACTAACACGTGACCCACATCCACGCTCTTAACCCCGCCTTAACCGAGCACAAAAACAAAACAAAAAACACGCAAAAAAACACGCAAAAAAGACAAAAACACGGAAAAAAACAATTTTAAAAAACAATTAAAAAAAACATGCAAAAAAACATGACAAAAACACACGTGACTAAGCAGCAGCAGAGGGCTCTGAGTGCAGAGGGCTCTGAGTGCAGAGGGCTCTCATGAGGCGTTACCCTGGACTAGAGGCTTTAAGCTCCAGTGGAGAAGCTTTTAGATTTGGGTAAAACCGAACTGGAGAAAATGCGCTCGGTTGAGGCGGGGGTTAAGAGGTTAAGAGGCCCTGAAGCTTTAGTACATTTATATTTCAGCTGAAAGAGCTGGTCTCCAGAATGTCATGTTTGTCCAGTCTGCCCCCCCCTGTCCCCCCCCCCCCCCCCCCCCCACACACACACACACACACACACACACACACACACACACACACACACACACACACCTCCCCCCCCTCCCCCCCCCCCGCGGGGCCCCTCTGCTGCTGTAACATTATGTACTTTCAGCGGAGCAGAAAGTTCGGCGCGCGCTCTGATTGGAGTAAAGCTGACAGGCGCCCCGGGGCAGAGGACACTCTGTACCGAGGCCTCAGTAACGTGAGGTTTACCTGAGAGAGGTACTTGTGCAGCTTCCCGGCCGCCTTTGAGAACCCTCTGCTCTGTAAGTGTCTGTAGATGAGCAGCAGCAGCGCCTCGTCCTCCTCCGGGTCCATGTCTGCGCGAGCGACGCACAAACCGACGCACGAGCCGACGCAAAAACCGACGCAAAAACTGACGCACAAACCGACGCACGAGCCGACGCACAGCGGGGAAACCGGAGCGAGGTCTGCGCTTGTTGTGATCAGCAGCTCGGTCAGACGCCAAGTGTGCAGCATGTGCGCGAGCGGACACGCCCCCCTCGAAAGGCACGACGGGAAACGGAGTCCGGAGAGAAACAAGCGCGAGTCAGACAAAAATAAAAAACATTTCACCTCTTAACTCCCACCTGAACGGATCACGTTTTCTACAGTTTGGCTTTACCCGAATCAGAAAGCACCAAAACAGCCACAAAACATGAGAAGAAAACAAGGAAGTGAACGCAACAGAAAAGAGACAAAAATGTGACAAAAATTTGACAAAAATTCAACAAAAAATCAACAAAAATTCAACAAAAATGTGACAAAAATTTAACAAAAATGTGACAAAAATTTGACAAAAATTCAACAAAAAATCAACAAAAAATCAACAAAAAATTAACAAAAATGTGACAAAAATTCAACAAAAATGTGACAAAAATTTAACAAAAATTCAACAAAAAATCAACAAAAATTCAACAAAAATGTGACAAAAAATCATCAAAAAATCAACAAAAATGTGACCAAAATTTAACAAAAATTCAACAAAAATTCAACAAAAATGTGACCAAAATTTAACAAAAATTCAACAAAAATTCAACAAAAATTCAACAAAAAAGTGACAAAAAAATCATCAAAAAATCAACAAAAAATCAACAAAAATTCAACAAAAATGTGACAAAAATTCAACAAAAAATCAACAAAAATGTGACAAAAATGTGACAAAAATTCAACAAAAATTCAACAAAAATTCAACAAAAATTCGACAAAAATGTGACAAAAATTCAACAAAAATTTAACAAAAATTCAACAAAAAATCAACAAAAATTCAACAAAAATGTGACAAAAAATCAACAAAAAATCAACAAAAATGTGACCAAAATTTAACAAAAATTCAACAAAAATTCAACAAAAATTCAACAAAAATTCAACAAAAATTCAACAAAAATTCAACAAAAATTCAACAAAAATGTGACAAAAAAATCAACAAAAATTTAACAAAAATGTGACAAAAATGTGACAAAAATGTGACAAAAAATCAACAAAAATGTGACAAAAAAAAGAAGGAAAAAAAAGCAAACAAAAGGTGACAGAACACAGCAACAACGTGAGGAAAAAGATCAGTTTTGTGGGTCTTAGCTTTCAAATGAGG
Organism: Gobius niger; assembly: GCF_951799975.1. Taxonomy (NCBI): domain Eukaryota; kingdom Metazoa; phylum Chordata; class Actinopteri; order Gobiiformes; family Gobiidae; genus Gobius; species Gobius niger. The sequence continues at coordinate 6,053 of NW_027639177.1, read as the reverse complement.
TGTTACACAGGCCTCTATAATGGCCAAAGAGGACAGAGGTTCAGTGGTAAGAGGTTCACCTGATAAATAAACATGAATCAAACAGAAATGCACTCATGAAGTATTTACAGTACTCGTGTAGAGTAACTGTACTCTGTACTTAGTTTGGCGTCCGCGCAGTAAAGTGGAGATTACTGCGCGGATTTCAAACTACTCCTGGTATTATTACGCCTTACAATATAGTCCCCCCTTTTATCCACTTAGAAAATCCACATTGTTTAATTGTGTGTAATTATACTTTGTAGTGGAACACTTCACGTAACCATATTTAAATAGGGAAAACGTGGAAGAGCTTGGTAGCTTCTATCTGTACCTGTTTTGGAGCTATAGAGGAGAGAGGGAGAGGCTAAATGCTAACGCTATAGAGGAGAGAGGGAGAGGCTAAATGCTAACGCTATAGAGGAGAGAGGGGGGGGCTAAATGCTAACGCTATAAAGGAGAGAGGGAGAGGCTAAATGCTAACGCCGCCTGCGCTGTGTTTACGTGACTGAAGATCAGACAGGTCCTAAAGAACTCGTCACAGCTCAGGTAAGAACATATCTCAGTGTGTAAAAACGCTGGCCTGTTCCTTTAAACACAGGTCACATGTAAAGGCACAAACTGCTCCACATAGAACCGAAGGTTAAAGCAAAAAGATGAGTTTTTAATTTGGTTTTAAACTCCTCTACAGACTGAGCCGAGCGCACATGTAGAGGAGGCGGGTCCAAAGTTTAGGGGCCACTGAGGAGGCTCGCTCACCTCTGGACACACCTGGATTCAGGAACAAAAAAAAACAAACAACAGAACTGGCCCCCAATGTAAAGAGGACAGAGAATATTTCTGTGGGAGAGGAACGATTATGTTAATTTTTCTTTTTTTCCTTTTGCTTTGTGGCGCTGCATGTTACGGCACATCAGGCTCACAACTGTCAAAGCTGAGCCAAAAGATGAAGACAGTTTGTTTTTTTGACTCCAACTCCATCGAACTGTCATTTCAGTCCAAGTACATGAGTCACACATTAATTAAAAAACTGTGAAGTAAAACATGACCCAGCCCTCCCTCCCCTGCTCTTTGTCCTGTGGATGTTTAACTGTATCCCCATGGTCTACGCCAGGATCTCCCCAGGGTTTGAGCCGGTCGTGGCCGCGGTCACACTATGTTAAGAATTATTATGCACATTATATTTCAGTGTCATTAAGGTAAAAAAAAAAAAGTGTTTTGATGAAACTCACGGATGGTTTTGTGTCTGAATCACTGACGTTAATCTCAGACCTGGGATGATCAGTTTTCAGGTTTAGCCCAGTTCAGGGAAAAACGACTGAAACAGGAAGTTCCGCTTTATTAAGCTCTTAACTCCCGTCTGGACCGAGAGCATTTTGTTCAGCTTTGCCGAAAGCCTGTAGGCCAGTGTAACACATCATTTGAAAGCTAAGATCTACAAAACTCATCTAAATAGATCCTTTTCCTCACGTCATCATATTTTGCCATCTTTTTTTTTTTTGGGGGGGGGGGGTGTATTCAACTCATTTTTGTAACTTTTGAGTCATTTTTTCTCATTTTTTTTGTCACATTTTTTGTCACATTTTTTCTCATTTTTTAGTCCATTTTTTCTCATATTTGTGGTCATTTTTTTGTCGTTTTTTTGTCATTTTTTTGTCACATATTTTGTCATTTTTTGGCTTTTTTGTTATTTTTTGTCAAATTTGTTGTCAATATTTTGTCAATTTTTTGGTCATTTTTTGTCATTTTTTGTCAATTTTTTCTCATTTTTTGTCAATTTTTTCTCACTTTTTTGTCACATTTTTTGTCTTTTTTTTTTGTCTTTTTTTGGTCTTTTTTTTGGTCATTTTTTCTCAATTTTTTTGTCACATTTTTTGTCATTTTTTTGTCACATCTTCATCATTGTTTTCGTCTCAGTTCTGTTCCTATTTTCACACCTTTTTTCCAGAAGCTTTTGGATTGGGGTAAAGCCCGGTTCAAGTGGGAGTTAAGGGGCTAAGCAGATCATAATTTTCAAGCAATATGGGAAAGAAAAAGGATCTCTCTGCTGATGAAAAGCGTGAAGTAGTTGAATGCCTAAGAGATTTGTGGATGATTCAGACACACACGGGTTTGTGCAGATAAAGGCACAATGAGGACGGTTTCAGCCAGACAAACACATCAGATTAAGAGAACAGCTGCTACAAAACTTCCGGTGCCTCTGGAGTCTCCCGAACATGAAGGTGCTCCCTTATTCTTAAACCTGAGTGTGTTCTGAAAAAGAACTGCTCTTTGTCCTGTGGATGTTTAACTGTATCCCCATGGTCTACGCCAGGATCTCCCCAGTGTTTGAGCCGGTCATGGCCGCGGTCACACTATGTTAAGAATTATTATGCACATTATATTTCAGTGTCATTAAGGTAAAAAAAAAAAAGTGTTTTGATGAAACTCACGGATGGTTTTGTGTCTGAATCACTGACGTTAATCTCAGACCTGGGATGATCAGTTTTCAGGTTTAGCCCAGTTCAGGGAAAAACGACTGAAACAGGAAGTTCCGCTTTATTAAGCTCTTAACTCCCGTCTGGACCGAGAGCATTTTGTTCAGCTTTGCCGAAAGCCTGTAGGCCAGTGTAACACATCATTTGAAAGCTAAGATCTACAAAACTCATCTAAATAGATCCTTTTCCTCACGTCATCATATTTTGCCATCTTTTTTTTTTTTGGGGGGGGGGGGGTGTATTCAACTCATTTTTGTAACTTTTGAGTCATTTTTTCTCATTTTTTTTGTCACATTTTTTGTCACATTTTTTCTCATTTTTTAGTCCATTTTTTCTCATATTTGTGGTCATTTTTTTGTCGTTTTTTTTGTCATTTTTTTGTCACATATTTTGTCATTTTTTGGCTTTTTTGTTATTTTTTGTCAAATTTGTTGTCAATATTTTGTCAATTTTTTGGTCATTTTTTGTCATTTTTTGTCAATTTTTTCTCATTTTTTGTCAATTTTTTCTCACTTTTTTGTCACATTTTTTGTCTTTTTTTTTTGTCTTTTTTTGGTCTTTTTTTTGGTCATTTTTTCTCAATTTTTTTGTCACATTTTTTGTCATTTTTTTGTCACATCTTCATCATTGTTTTCGTCTCAGTTCTGTTCCTATTTTCACACCTTTTTTCCAGAAGCTTTTGGATTGGGGTAAAGCCCGGTTCAAGTGGGAGTTAAGGGGCTAAGCAGATCATAATTTTCAAGCAATATGGGAAAGAAAAAGGATCTCTCTGCTGATGAAAAGCGTGAAGTAGTTGAATGCCTAAGAGATTTGTGGATGATTCAGACACACACGGGTTTGTGCAGATAAAGGCACAATGAGGACGGTTTCAGCCAGACAAACACATCAGATTAAGAGAACAGCTGCTACAAAACTTCCGGTGCCTCTGGAGTCTCCCGAACATGAAGGTGCTCCCTTATTCTTAAACCTGAGTGTGTTCTGAAAAAGAACTGCTCTTTGTCCTGTGGATGTTTAACTGTATCCCCATGGTCTACGCCAGGATCTCCCCAGTGTTTGAGCCGGTCATGGCCGCGGTCACACTATGTTAAGAATTATTATGCACATTATATTTCAGTGTCATTAAGGTAAAAAAAAAAAAGTGTTTTGATGAAACTCACGGATGGTTTTGTGTCTGAATCACTGACGTTAATCTCAGACCTGGGATGATCAGTTTTCAGGTTTAGCCCAGTTCAGGGAAAAACGACTGAAACAGGAAGTTCCGCTTTATTAAGCTCTTAACTCCCGTCTGGACCGAGAGCATTTTGTTCAGCTTTGCCGAAAGCCTGTAGGCCAGTGTAACACATCATTTGAAAGCTAAGATCTACAAAACTCATCTAAATAGATCCTTTTCCTCACGTCATCATATTTTGCCATCTTTTTTTTTTTGGGGGGGGGGGGGGGTGTATTCAACTCATTTTTGTAACTTTTGAGTCATTTTTTCTCATTTTTTTTGTCACATTTTTTGTCACATTTTTTCTCATTTTTTAGTCCATTTTTTCTCATATTTGTGGTCATTTTTTTGTCGTTTTTTTTGTCATTTTTTTGTCACATATTTTGTCATTTTTTGGCTTTTTTGTTATTTTTTGTCAAATTTGTTGTCAATATTTTGTCAATTTTTTGGTCATTTTTTGTCATTTTTTGTCAATTTTTTCTCATTTTTTGTCAATTTTTTCTCACTTTTTTGTCACATTTTTTGTCTTTTTTTTGTGTCTTTTTTTGGTCTTTTTTTTGGTCATTTTTTCTCAATTTTTTTGTCACATTTTTTGTCATTTTTTTGTCACATCTTCATCATTGTTTTCGTCTCAGTTCTGTTCCTATTTTCACACCTTTTTTCCAGAAGCTTTTGGATTGGGGTAAAGCCCGGTTCAAGTGGGAGTTAAGGGGCTAAGCAGATCATAATTTTCAAGCAATATGGGAAAGAAAAAGGATCTCTCTGCTGATGAAAAGCGTGAAGTAGTTGAATGCCTAAGAGATTTGTGGATGATTCAGACACACACGGGTTTGTGCAGATAAAGGCACAATGAGGACGGTTTCAGCCAGACAAACACATCAGATTAAGAGAACAGCTGCTACAAAACTTCCGGTGCCTCTGGAGTCTCCCGAACATGAAGGTGCTCCCTTATTCTTAAACCTGAGTGTGTTCTGAAAAAGAACTGCTCTTTGTCCTGTGGATGTTTAACTGTATCCCCATGGTCTACGCCAGGATCTCCCCAGTGTTTGAGCCGGTCATGGCCGCGGTCACACTATGTTAAGAATTATTATGCACATTATATTTCAGTGTCATTAAGGTAAAAAAAAAAAAGTGTTTTGATGAAACTCACGGATGGTTTTGTGTCTGAATCACTGACGTTAATCTCAGACCTGGGATGATCAGTTTTCAGGTTTAGCCCAGTTCAGGGAAAAACGACTGAAACAGGAAGTTCCGCTTTATTAAGCTCTTAACTCCCGTCTGGACCGAGAGCATTTTGTTCAGCTTTGCCGAAAGCCTGTAGGCCAGTGTAACACATCATTTGAAAGCTAAGATCTACAAAAGTCATCTAAATAGATCTTTTTCCTCACGTCATCATATTTTTTCCATCTTTTTTTTTTTTCTCGTATTTGTGGTCATTTTCTTTGTCATTTTTTCTCATTTTTTGTCACATTTTTTGTCATTTTTTTGTCATTTTTTGGTCACATTTTTGGTCATTTTTTGGCTTTTTTGTTATTTTTTGTCACATTTTTTGTCAATTTTTTGGTCATTTTTTCTCATTTTTTGTCACATTTTTCTCATTTTTTTGTCACATTTTTCTCATTTTTTGTCAATTTTTTCTCATTTTTTTGTCACATTTTTTGTCTTTTTTTTGTCTTTTTTTTGTCTTTTTTTTGTCTTTTTTTGTCTTTTTTTTGTCGTTTTTTCTCAATTTTTTTTGTCAATTTTTTTCTCAATTTTTGTCATATTTTTGGTCATTTTTTGGCTTTTTTGTTATTTTTTGTCACTTTTTCGTCACATCTTCATCATTGTTTTCGTCTCAGTTCTGTTGCTATTTTCACACCTTTTTTCCAGAAGCTTTTGGATTGGGGTAAAGCCCGGTTCAGGTGGGAGTTAAGGGGTTAAGCAGATCATAATTTTCAAGCAATATGGGAAAGAAAAAGGATCTCTCTGCTGATGAAAAGCGTGAAGTAGTTGAATGCCTAAGAGATTTGTGGATGATTCAGACACACACGGGTTTGTGCAGATAAAGGCACAATGAGGACGGTTTCAGCCAGACAAACACATCAGATTAAGAGAACAGCTGCTACAAAACTTCCGGTGCCTCTGGAGTCTCCCGAACATGAAGGTGCTCCCTTATTCTTAAACCTGAGTGTGTTCTGAAAAAGAACTGCTCTTTGTCCTGTGGATGTTTAACTGTATCCCCATGGTCTACGCCAGGATCTCCCCAGTGTTTGAGCCGGTCATGGCCGCGGTCACACTATGTTAAGAATTATTATGCACATTATATTTCAGTGTCATTAAGGTAAAAAAAAAAAAGTGTTTTGATG
>NW_027639178.1:0-18307 GCF_951799975.1 Gobius niger | reverse complement strand
TAAATACAGCTGATACTATAGAGCAGTCTCAGGTTGGAAGCGCTCAGACATGTGTGAAAATGCCCCAAAAATGTCATTTGTAATGTAAATATTGAAGAATTTTGTGGGCAATACCAGTGAAAGCTTGTGCACTTATTCATCGAAATTATAATCACAGTTTTGCTTAAATACATTTATGAATTCTGACCTTGGAGTTTTGTCATTGCTCTTTCTCTCATAGGGAAAGTGTTTTCTCATTTTGACTGAGAAAAGCCATTATTATTTTGAGGTAACTGTACAATTTAATGTGTGCTCCACCAAACACACGTATGTGGGCCAACACGGTTTAAAAGACAAGGTTAACAAACTGGGGCACATCATACCATTGCATATCCAGGGTGTAACGTTGACTAATGGCGTTCTCGTGTCCTTGACTTAATTACAGTGGGCTTTTTAATGACTGCATCATTCATGACCGCACAACATACGAGTTGTCCTTCAAAACAGGATAACAGAGGCACAAATATACTGTACTGATACACTGGAGGCTGAGTAGATACAAATGTGTAGTTTTCGTGTGACAAAATTGGATGGCAATTTACTCAAGGCACTGTGAATGTTTTTTGTCAAGATGGGTCACTGTATATTAATTAATGCGAGTCCTTCAACGTCCACATGTAAACACTGTGCCAGTGTTACAGACAGGACTGGCCACGCAAAAAGAAGCGCATGTTGTTCAAAATAAATCGATAAATAGACAAATTAATTAGTAAAAGCACGGAACAAAAGCATTGTACACTAAGCAGAAAACACTGACAAACAACAGCACATCGACAAACACAAAATTTTAATCATTATGTTCACACTGGCTAAGTGTCCATGGTCAGAAAAGAGTCATCAGACAACCCATAATCAGATCGGATGCCTTTACATTCACTTCAGAAATGTGATCATCCAAAACTCTGTGCTCCACATGTGCCACTTTCAGTTTTTAAAACAACAGACCTATCTGCTCCCCGTCCCTTCAGTCAGCTCCACCTGATGGATAATGACTGCACCGCCATATTTATTCAGTCCCAATCAAAAGACCAGAACTTTTTATTTGGGTGGAGGTTCGTCCAGTGTCTTGAAGGACCAATCAGATCCTCCGGCTCAGCACTGGTGACATTTGTTTTGGGTTTTCCACAACCCTCAGGACCTTTTCAGAAATTCTACATGACTGTCTTACCACGTCCCACCTCAGCAGCGATGGCGCTGCGAGAGGCTCTGCTTATGCAGCTCAACAACCATAACACGTTCAAAAAGAGAACGTTTGTGTGAATACCTGACAGAAAATGACACTGAATCCACATCTTTGCAGTGATTTAGCCTTTTAAAGGCATGTGGCCTTAAACTTTTGATCAGCTGCAAAAAAACGCCTTCTTCGTTTTGATTTTTTCACTCACATTATTATTGTTGTCTCACACTCTTTTCTTCTTGTTGCATATTGAAGTTCTGCTTTAAACCTTGTTGAGATCCAACCATGCAAAATGTGTATTTTAGGTATCTTTCAACTGGTCTTAAACTTAAGATCGGAACTATATTTGTTAAATTTGTCCAAGAGGCGACATTCTACCTGTACATGACAGGTCAGTGGAGACAGCAAAGGTTCAGGGTACAAGCCCGGATCCATTAACCCCCTGTAGCATCACTTCCTGGTTATATCCAGCCGACTGGGCGATGTCATAACGTAACCACGCCGCACTATATCAATCATGTGGCCACCGGTTAAAACAAATGTGGCGTCACATTCGGGGACTGGAGGCCGTCATTCTGGCTGCTTGCAATGGGACGTATGGGACGCAACCTGGACATAAAGGACACAACCACACCACACCACGCTCCACCAAACATGTGGTGTTGATGGGCCAAGATTACCTCACATGACAGCCACATTACTGACATTCATTAATCATGTGGTTTCATTTGACCTGAGTGTCATGACTTGCCATAATCACGTGTCTGCAGATGACCGATCGTGTGATCTCAGCAAAATAAAATACTAATAGCACAAACTGTGTCTTTCTGGATGTAAGAGCAAAGAGCAGAGAGACATTCGGCAAATAATCCGAGCCAGGACTTGAACCCACAAGGCGGAGAATGGTAGTTAACTATAGGCTGTACACTACGGCTTCACTTTATGGGATTATTATGGGATTATATATGGAATTATTGGTGTGCATGTAAACAGAGCCACTGTGACTGCAGGTCGGAATGTGCAGTTTGACTGATCTAGTGAAGGATCTCAGTTACGTAATGTTATAAATTCCTGAGGAGGAGGCGGAGCCAGACCATGTGGTACTTTGAAAAACAAGTACTCCATCATGAAATCGGAATATGAAAACGACTGACATTTTGAGGGTTGTGATTGGAGTCGCTTTTTCCAGAACAAATCATGAATTTGATTGTACCACCAGTCCATTCCACATGTATGTTCTAATCTAGAATGTTACTGACACAGGGGACTCAGACTCATGCAGTTCTCAATGGTATAATATGGTTGCGTTAGTTTAATTCTGGGATTAATAATAAACAAACACTAAAACGGTCAAACCAGGGAAACTAGTACATTATAGCACTATATTCTAATTTGTAATTATGAAGAACAGTGAATGGATAAAAGTGAGTAGGTTGTAATTCTGGAGTTGGACACTTGAGGTCATGCTCCCCCTGCACACTTCCCCCACAGGGCCTCATCTCCGGTGGGACTCACAACAGACATGAGAACCCTCAGGGGAGCGGCCGACTCTCCCGTTACAGGGTTCTACAGTCCGTCCTCACTGTCTGCTCTTCACTCAGCTGGATCTGTCACTAACACGTCACAGCGCAGGATTTGTAATAAATAGTGATGCCAACATCCACTAAAGCCCCATTTCGACAGGACCGGAAAGAGGGGTCCAAACCGCTCCAGTCCCAGACCACTTCAGCCATGGGGTCTGGAGTGGTTTGCAAACTATAGACCGGTTTGGGGGAAAGGGGCTTGAAACCACATGCTCTAGAATCACCATTGATCCAGTGATGACAAAAGTCTCACCCAAAATGTCTTACATTAGTATAAACTGTGAACTGCAATCCACGAGTCCATGCAGAAACAAAATAAAACTCATTCAAATGATTTGGAGAGAAGTGAAGGCAGTTTTTTTCAATGCGAGTAAAAGTCTTCCGACTTTTGGCGATTCTGTAGTTTTTGTACCTATTTTCACTTTCTTTGTGCAGAGGAGAGTCCTGGAACCGAAGGTGACCCTCTTGTAAATGTTTTTTGTGGTTGGGGAGAAACTTACTTGCTACCTTGAAGTTTTTAGAGTTTTTGTATACATGCTTTTCAGTCATGTGACTTTTGTTGTTATAGCGGACATTTAGAACACTGAAGTAGAATTATGCAGTACAACAACATGTAACAATATCTTTACACAGAATGAAAATGAAAGACAACTGATTGACAGTGGCATTTGATGTACTCGTAATCACTGCTCAAGAAGAAAACAGTGAAAACACGGCCCCAGAGACGCACGTTTATGTGACAAAATCAGTGAGTCAGTGTTTAAGCTGCTCAAGACGTTAGCATGCTACTGGTTAGCATTTAGCATCAAAAGCTCAGCTCTGACCTCTCCAAGAGAAAGCCCTGAAGTACACTCCAAACATCTAGCCTTGGATACAACATGTGACAGAGGTCAGAGCTGTTACTGTAGTATTATAGTGCTCATAGATGTCTATCGTGTTGAAACCATTGACAGTTGATTGAATCAACTGTCAGTGGTTGACAGTCGCTAACCGGTAGCATGCTTACGTCTTGAGCAGCTTTAACACTGACTTAGACTGAGACTGTTGACATGACAAACTGTTTCCTCTTTGATGGGTTAATTTAGTCTGTTGAGCTACAGCAGGATTTACTCCAGATCTGCTTCACTTCTCAGACTGGTGGTTTCATGTCATAAATGTGCGTCTCTGGGGCCGTGTTTTAAATGTTATCTTCTTGAGCAGTGATTATGAGTATATAATAATGCCACTGTCAATCAGTTGTCTTTCATTTTCATTCTGTGTAGAGATATTGTTACATGTTGTTGTACTACATAGTTCTACTTCGGTATTCAAAATGGCCGTCGGAACTGTCATTCAAAACGCATGTATAGATAGTGTTGATTTATGGTGCGTTCTTCTTATGTTGGAAGTCGGAAAATCCGACCAGGATAAAGCGTTATCTCCGAGTTGTAGCGTTCCGGTGGTTCAGTTCGGAAACATGGGAGGTAGACACGTCCTGCTCATGTTCGAGCATCATAATCAGTTTACAGAGAAACTTCATTGTAATAATTATTAAAATTGTTGTAAATTTATTTATTTATTATTTATTTAGGGTTAGGGTTATCTAACCCTAATCAGGACATAATTAGGGTTAAGAACGGCAAATGTAATGTAAGTTGTGTTTCACTCACACAGATCTCACACATATTTTTAGAAAATAGAAGGTCTTGGCTTTCAAATGAGCCATCACACTGGCATATAGGCTGTAAACTTGAGATTTGGATGTATGGTTAAAGTGGTTAAAGTACAGTCAGGAACTGATCATTATCTTTTTGAAAAAGTTTGAAATTACATAATTTAATCGAATTTGTAACATGATCCAATATGGCGGATGTCGATTAAAAATAAACTGATGATTAAGGCAACCCAGGTTCAGTTGTATTGAGCCTTTCTCAACCCAAACATTATCACTAAAGGTGAATTAAAACACACTTGTGTGCTTTTTTCAACTACAGCGCTGGCACACACACATACATACACACACATACATACACACACACACACATACATACACACACATACACATACACATACACATACACATACACATACACATACACATACACATACACATACACATACACATACACATACACATACACATACACACCCAGTGACGTCTGCACAACCGCCGCTCTGTTGTGTCTGTGGAACCTCTGCTCTCTTTATCCTGAATCGTCCTGTCAGTCAGACCGGCTCCACCACATTCTCCAACTCTTGTGTTTGTTTCGTGTTTGGCTTGACTCCCTCACTATTACCTGCAGTAACCTCCTGAACGGCCGCGTGCGTGTGTTTGTGTGTGTGTGCTTTAGCATTAAAAGCATATTTGAGAAGAGTTAACGGCCCTATATCAAAGGCTGTTTAAACACTTTGGCCTCATCGTGCTTTATTTTTGCTTTTACGGCTACTTTAGATGATTTATATGATCTCGGTTTTGGAAGATTTGGTGCCTGTTGTAGGACTGAACTGGAAATTTGGTTCCAACAGTGTGAGAAAAATGCCCTTTGAGAAAATGCCTCAAGGTGAAAGGTTATTTTAGGACATGGACCCAAAGCCTGAAAATTAAACGGAGCCTGCAATACTACAATAATGCGTGTCTAAAAAAATACTTGAATTTGTTAATTAATTATTTATTATGAAAATAAATACATAATCATTTTCAAGAGGATATAACGTGCAGTTACACAATATGCCAGCAGAGAGCGCACCTCCTGAGCAACAGAATCCCCAAAAAAAAGCACGATACAGGATTTAAAGCAGTCGGTCATTCGGAACATGGCAGTGTGTCCTGTGGGAGACGTACCTGTGCGCTTGTCTCTGATGACCAGGTTGCGTCCTTGCATCAGGTTGATGGTCAGGAGGTACCTCTGGCACGCGCTTGGCGTCTGGGGCTCAGTGCAGTTCTGTCAGATGAAAACATAGTTACATTCAGTGACACTGCATTAAACTATAGTTTAAACAAACTATATAAGTATTTAGGAATGTAAAATATAATTTCTAATCTCCTATGTATGAATCAACATACGTGTTTGTGACCCAACTCGACTGAGTTGTTGTAGAAGTAAAATGATTAAATGAGGCACATAGATACAACCATTATGTCACACGCACTAGAGCGTCTCGTGCACTTCATTTTCGAGAATATTCAATGAATTGGAAAACATTTATAGCGAAATCTCACCGAATTTTCTGGGAGGTCTGGAAAAGTATCCTCATTGAAATCACATGATTCACTGGGCAGCTGTAAAACATACAGTTAGGAGCAATGATCAATACAAGAGTAAGCAGTCATGCTAAATTCATGTTAGTTCAGTTTAAATGCTTTCTTTTCTTTTCTGCTGTGAAAGCTATTCACGATGTGGAATTTTATAAGGAATATCACATTTCTATAGATGTGACACACAATCTTTATCATTATTTCCCATCTTATTAGGCTTTAAAACATGATCTAACTTGAGTGTATTATACAATACATGAATTGGTAAATGTGTTATATATTATACATAGAAAAACATAAAATGTTACTGTTGATAAACTGGCAACCATAGGGATGGTATTGCATATACTAACTGTTAGTGTCCAAGCTGGTAATTATTTGACTATATGAAAAAGAGTTCCACTCCTCTCTGTTGCTCACTGTGAAAGACAATGTGGCACGCCTTGGCCACATCATCACAGGACATAACGGTAAGAAAACCTGTATAACTCTCACTCACTATGTTACAACACTGGCCATGGATGACCAGTCGAAGTTATCAAAGGTCCTATAACAGACTTTTATTCACTTTGTGGTGCATGACAATTGTCACGCAAGGTCATCATAAAAGCACCTTTTTGGGTAAAACAAAGACTGTTGCATGTCGTCTGCATCTGTAAACAGTTTTAGTTGTTCAAAACTAACTGAACTCTCACCTCCCCCCCCTTTGCTGCACCTTACTACAGTGGTGAGAAAAAGTAAGTACACTGTGTGGAATTTCTCACATTTCTGCCTAAATTGGTCACTAAATGTGGTCTGATCTTCATCAAAATCACAGGAGTGATTAAACTGTGTCTGCTTAAACTAATACCACATTTAAACATTTTATCATATGTTTATTGGCTCTAATATGAAGGAGAGCATGGAGTATGTACATATACAGTATATTTGATACTACTCTGTATATAGTGTTGCTATGGTCTCTTTTTTCCATCAGTGGTTTGAGAGAAACAAAATTTGCATTGTCTGCATGTGCTTTACATGTAATACAACTGACAGCTGATTGGATTGAAGTTCCAGAAGACAGAAACTGTATGCACGCTTGTCCCTTCTACCTGTTTGCATGAAAACAAAGAGATGGTATGTGTGGAATGGGAAGTAAAAGCCAGAAATGATTTGGAGATATGACTAATGTAGCCCGTGTGGTCCTAGTGTCTGACAATTTCACCAAGATCCCGGTCTGTCAGTTCTGTTTCCTCTGTGATTTGATTTTCTTTAATGTACACAGTTTTATCATATAAGACTTCCATAGGCGCATGTGTGTGTGTGGCGAGTCATGCCAGAAGCTGTAGTACTGAAATTGAATTAGTTTAAACTACCCTTTCCTTTTGGCAAACCCCTGTGTGAGGCTCCGTCACAATGCAGATAAGGTTTTCGTAGCAGGTGGACGTACAGAGTGGTCGCCTCTACACTTACACCTAAAATCCATCTTCCACATGGGGTTGCTGATTGGGAACTTGAGAAAACCATGTACATGAGCCGACTAACCTCCCGTCTCTCCTCCATGCCCTCGTCGCGCTGCGCTCCCAGCAGTGTCTCTTCATCCAGACAGAACTCGCTCAGGTCCATGGAAGTGAACATTTCCTTGTCCAGGTCCTCTGAGTCGGTGTTCCAGGGCATGTTGACCCTCTCCTCGCTGGGCGTCTCGCCGGCAGAGTCCAGCGATATCCCGTCCGCGCTCTCCACCGGGGTCCCCAAACCGTCCAGAATGAGGATGCTCGGGGGACGCCTTTTCACCGTGGATGGTGTCCCTTTTTCAGATGACGCTTTCTTGGGGAAGACCTTCTCTCTCGATTGCTCGCCCATGGAGCTTGCTCGGGCTATCACTGCGGCGAGGCCTCCCACCTCGTCTCTGATGTCTTCCGTGTTCTGAATTTGATTTTTGAACAGCTCCAAAGAGGGTCTTGGGGATTGACTTCGCGTGTTGGTGTAGACCGTTCTTGGAGCTGGGGTGGGGTCAAACGTAAATTTATGTGGATTCACGTTGGGTTTATTGACTTGAGCGTACACCGAATCCTCGGTAATGCCGCCTCGTCTCTCCCGAAGTGTATTTTCCAGTTCGCTGATTTCGGCGTAGTTGGTTATGGCCGGTGCGCTGATCCTGTTGGAAGCCAGCACTTTGTTTACAGCGGGTTTGCGAAGTTGGACTTCCGTCACCGGTTCCATGTATATCGGGCCGTCGGTTGCCGAATCGGAGTCGCTGGGGGCGCCGAAGCTGGGTGCGTCGGCGGAGTCGGTATCCATGCCGGCCTCCTGGTTGTCCATGCGGAGGTCCGGCACTGAGATGCTGCGCCGGTAGACCAGCTTCCTGCCCCGCTTTGGAAGGTTCTTCTTGCCGAGCTTCTTCAGGTTTGGGAACTTGGTTTTGATGCGCAGGTTGTCCAGCACATTCTTCTTCTTCTTTTCTTCCATTTTGGAGAGGGTTCAACCTGAAATAAGAAAATATACATGTATCATTAAAGACAGAAGCTGCACAGTATAAGGTGGTACATAGTGAAGGGCCAGTCAGTACATTGCCCTAAGACAGTGATCTTGTGACGTGATACTTGCTGAGAAAGAGACTTTTCATGAAATATTTGACCTTGCATGAACCACCAGGCCTAAATCAGGACATAAACCAAATCAAAAAAGGTCAACGTAAAAGTGTCTTGACAGGTGGAGGGTGGGTCCCAAACATGACACTGACTTTAAAATCACTGAATTGATTGGTCAGTGATCACCTAAAGGTGGCCCCGGGGCCAAATCAGGCCGCCAAGCAGTCCCATCAGGCCATAAGACAGTCCCAAACAAGTCTCTACTTCCATCTTTACTTTCACAAAAAGTGGTTTGTTCCTTGCCTTGGGTCACAAATGACGATGAACAGAAGCCCAGAGTATGTGACTGAAACTCAACGACTTAGTGAGCTAGTAGGACTCACAACAAACATTTTGTTTCATACTCAATGAGAGTTTTCTTGCCGTCAGTGTCTTGTTGAGAAACAGTTTGACCCTTGGTAAAACGTAAATAGCTCCACAACATGTATCTGACCCCCACCTCTGACACACAATGAAGTACAAATTGCTGGAATTTAAAATATTTGCGCTCAAATCGAGTATGTGACTCGAGTAAACACAATCTGCCTATGGAAGGAAAATTATTATTTGACTTTAAGTTAAATGAGATGTTTCGTCTCATTGTTAAGTGCAGTAAGTACTTATTCAGGAGCAAAAAAAGACTTCTTCCATTGGCAGAACCCACCAGAACCCCTCTTTTAACTTGGCCTGTCTCAATATAATCATATGAATTTCAAGCACTCAGGAATATTTTTTTCTCGAAAAGTAACATCAAACAAGGAGGAGGATAGTGAGAAGTGAAGGGACAAATCCTAACCGTTTTTGTAAGCTAAAAAGTGCCTATAGCAAAAAACAAATCAAAACACTCATCTCGTCATTCTGTCTGAAATAATGTACATATACAAGAGAATCCCTTCAGTACAATTGATCTGATAATAAAAAATCAGTGTGTGTTCTTTACCTGACCACTGCGTCTGAAGAAAACTAAATCACACGTTGATCATGTCGGTACATTTCCGGGCGGCTCCGTCGTTCCAACTGCGATGACAAACTGTGACAGAGGCCGGGCAGGCGCACAGGCCGGCGCACTTCCTGCCCCCGGGCCGCCTGATTGGTGCAGGAGCTGGCACGACTGGCTCCGACTGGCCCGACCAGTCTCACCAGCCCAGTTTCAACAATTTAAATACCAGGCGAGAACAGGCCGTTACCAGTCTCACGCTGCTCGGGAGAAAGGGGAAAGAAATCAGTTTTAATGTTGTCAGGTTTGTTGCTTAACTTTCTGTGAGGGGAAGACACTGCAGGAGGGAAAAAACATTAACTTAGAGAAATCAGTTTGAAATGTTCCCTGTTTAGATCGCTGGCAATAAATATGGAGGGGAACCAAAACTTACGACAATAAAATCTCAAAAATGGATAGAGCCAGATTGAAATATATCGATTTTGTTTGTTGACATAATAGCTTCACATATCTTTTTGACATTTTGGATATCTAGCTCAGTGTTTGAATACACTTGTTAGGGCTGCTCGATTATTGAAAAAATAATAATCACGATTATTTTTGTCATAATTGAAATCACGATTATTCAAACGATTATTTGCTACCTTTAAAAAAATCCATCAAAAAAGTGACAAAAATCAAGCAAAAAAATGACAAAAAAACATTAAAAAAATGACAAAAATCCATCAAAAAAGTTACAAAAATCCATCAAAAAAATGACAAAAATCCATCAAAAAAATGACAAAAAAACATAAAAAAAATGACAAAAATCCATCAAAAAAATGACAAAAAAACATCAAAAAAATGACAAGAATCCATTAAAAAAATGACAAAAATCCAGCAAAAAAGTGACAAAAATCCAGCAAAAAAGTGACAAAAATCCAAAAATTAAAAATTAGAAAAAAAAATGTGAAAAATAAATTGAAAAAAAAAAATTATAATCGATTTTTTGCGATTATGCTAATTTTGTAATCGTTTATTGTTGTAATCGAAATCGTAATTGAATTTCGATTAATTGCACAGCCCTAACACTTGTTATATTTTAAAAGAAATCTGTGGGGGGAAAAAAGCAACAAAAAAAAAAAAAAAGCAAATATTCTGTTTGCTGAGGTTCCAAACTCAATAAAAATCAGGCAAGGAATGAGAAAATCTCCTCCAGGATTGTAAAAGTGATGTTTTTAGGTTCTACTTATGTGAAGGTGTGGACGCAACAATGTAATAAAAAAGGCCATTTTGGGAAATATCCTTTTACATTTTCAAATATAAATCTATAGAGAAGTGATGAATCTGCAGAATATTTAAACAAAGGCATTCTTTGTTTCTACGAAAAAGTTCATATGATACGAAAGCAAACTAGCCCAAAATCTGAAATTGACCCAAAAAAATGTAGTTTTACCAGCAGTGTCTTCCCTAAACAGAACAAAAACAGAAGTGAGAGTAACAATGACCAGCTTAAATAAGATCAATGAGGCAAATAAAAACAGAAGTACAAAGTTTTGCAGCAAAACTCCTCACCTGTAGAGCAGCACAAGGACAAACCCTCCTGATTCTCCTGAGTCACTGACAGTCACGCCCACACACTGCCCCCTACTGCTCAGGAGGGTATATTTCATACCTTATACTTTGGGGTAGAAAGTATATTTGGCAATATTTATCTGAAAAAAATGTAGTGGAGGCAAAGTAATAAGTTCTCAACAAAAACTCCTGTAAAGTGGTCCCCAGCTCCCTAACTTGATTTTTTTTTTTTTTTTCATGTGGGAATGTAGAGGTGTGGGAGGACGACACACAGGCATTTGTTTAAAAAACTTGGAGGCCCTTTCAAGTAGGACAGATCCTGAAAAACTCTACTTAAGTACAGCATTCTTTAGTAAATTTCCTTCCAGACTGTTTTTGGTAGGGTTACACAGGTGTAATGTAGTTCAAAGTGAAAAGTAGCAAGCATTATAATCACTTAAAATACTTATATTATATTTTCTTTAAAAAAAAAAAAAAAAGGGACAGTCTTCTACACTGCAAAAAATATTAGATTTTTGTCGCATTTCAAGTAAAATGGGAATTATGACCGATTTTACTGTACCTGACTTGATGATGGCGCTCTTCAACGCCTGCACCAGAGCGGGACCGTGGGTATATCCTCTTCCTCTCGGGACACGGACAGTGTTTAACTCATAGTGGGATAAATCAAGTTCTATGAGTAGGCCTGTCACGAAAACAACATTTGATCGATGTATTAAGTATACTGAATAATGCGATAAACAATATTGAAGATATTATTACGCCTTACAATATAGTCCCCCCTTTTAGCCGCTTAGAAAATCCACATAGTTTAATTTTGTGTAATTATACTTTGTAGTGGAACACTTCACGTAACCATATTTAAATAGGGAAAACGTGGAAGAGCTTGGTAGCTTCTATCTTGACCTGTTTTGGAGCTATAGAGGAGAGAGGGAGAGGCTAAATGCTAACGCCGTCTGCGCTGTGTTTACGTGACTGAAGGCACGGGTGAAGACCAAAGAACTCGTCAAAGCTAAGGTAAGAACATATCTCAGTATGTAAAAACGGTGGCCTTTAAAGATCCATAACTCCGCACAGGAATGGGCTAGAGACTTCAATTCACGCTCCTCAAAGAGATGAGACGAAAATATTGGGCCCTAAAATGTATTCTTTGTCTGTCAGTTATTGAACCATAAGACGATATAGTAGCAACCGTGACAGCCCTATATATGTGAGAGCTGAACAAGTTTGTTTCCTAAATGCTGAGGAAGAGGTGAAAAGCAAAAGGGAAGAAGCTGCTCTAGTGCCAGGCGAAAAAATGTGGCCCTCAATCTCATCAAATCTAATCAGAGATCTTCAATTTCTAAGTTTAAGTGCAAAAAGAATGATTCCACTGTCAGATAATTACATACCTTCTCAAACCAAGGTCTACTTTTTTCATTTCACTTATTTTACTCATTAGTTGTTGTCTGCTTCATCCAGTTAAATCACTGATCATGAAACAAATGCTTTTTCATTTACTCTGTTGTATGAAATGTTATGAAATGTTGGCTTTGAATTTGGGCGTGTTCCATGGTTGCCACATGACCACGTCGCTCTTCCATCCGTCTCAGAGCCCACAGAAAGCCGCCCATGGCACGGATCGCGCCTAATCCCTCGTATCCCCGGAGCTCGCGTGTTGTTTATCTGAAAATTTGACTATTTATTTTCATATCGGCCGCTGTTTGCTCGACGCGTGCTCGACACTTCCTCCTAATGCGCCTCGTCGACGCGGCCAATCTTTGTTAGCGAACGACGCGCTAATCTGTGAAGCTCCTCTCGTGCTAACCGTTCCCCGGGAGCTCCGAGCGGGCTCTGCGGGCGGATCGGGAGCATATGAAACGTTAGCCTCGCCTCTCATCTTCACCCCCCCCACCCAATGTCGGTCGCTGATCTCCCCATGTGCGGAGGCCTTGTCCCGAACCGACGGCGCTCCGTCTCCGCCCGCCCTGCCGCTGTTGACAGTGGGGGCAGACTTTAGCCCTGAGACAACAGCAGTGAGCGCCCGTGTTTGCCCGGCATCAACTCCAGCTTTCCCAAATCAAATGCCACAACCAGGCTCGCTCTCACTCTCTCTTTCTCTCTCTCTCTCTTTCTTTCTCTCTCTCTTAGTTTCTCTCTCTCTCTCTTTCTCTCTCTCTCTCTGTCTAACTCCACTATCCCTATATCTCACTCTCTTTTCCCTTTTTCCCACTTTCTCTTAGCTTCTCTCTCTCTCTCTGTCTCTCTCTCTGTCTCTCTCTCTGTCTCTCTGTCTCTCTGTCTCTCTCTGTCTCTCTCTGTGTCTCTCTCTGTCTCTCTGTCTCTGTCTGTCTCTCTCTGTCTCTCTCTGTCTCTCTCTGTGTCTCTCTCTGTCTCTCTGTCTCTCTCTGTCTCTCTCTGTCTCTCTCTCTGTCTCTCTCTGTCTCTCTCTGTCTCTCTGTCTCTCTCTCTCTCTCTGTCTCTCTCTCTCTGTCTCTCTCTGTCTCTCTCTGTCTCTCTCTCTGTCTCTCTCTGTCTCTCTCTCTGTCTCTCTCTGTCTCTCTGTCTAACTCCACTATCCCTATATCTCACTCTCTTTTCCCTCTCTCCCACTTTCTCTTAGCTTCTCTCTCTCTCTGTCTCTCTCTCTCTGTCTCTCTCTGTCTCTCTGTCTAACTCCACTATCACTCTGTCTCACTCTCCTTTCCCTCTCTCTCACTTTCTCTTAGCTTCTCTCTCTCTCTGCATTTTTTGTTACGCTCTTTCTCTCTTCTTCCACTATCCCTATATTTTGCTCTTCCCTCCTTTCTGTTCACTTTCTCTCTTCATTTCTTTCTCCTCTCTCTACCACACTGTTGTCTCCTCCTCACCCCGATTCTCTCTCTCTCACTTTCTCTTAGCTTCTCTCTCACTCTGGTCTACTACTGCGTGGGTGCTGTCTGTGCTCTCTGTGAGTGGTGTTGAGAGTTTTGACACTAAAACCTGCGGTTTGGATACATTTTGGACATTTCTACATGGTGCTCAAATATACAGTTCAGTTTGGTTATTAGAAGCTGTGGATGGACTTTCTTGCAAGAGATTCTGGTTGGATTGAGATTAAGGCCTTGGGCCTGCTTGGTCCTGCACTCAACAGGCTGGTCTGCCATGCTGGCTGTTTCCAGTTTATAATTTTGAACAACAAGAGGTGGTGTTCTGTTCTGAAACCTCCATCCCTGCGGTGCTACTGCTACATCCCCTGCCCGTGCTGTTGTGAAGCATTCTTTGATTGTGTGGCTATCTGCAACTCCTCTCATTGCTGTGTGGTGACTGGATCTAAGTCACCATGCCAAGGGCCACTGCCAACAATGGTGAGGACTACATCTCCACCTTGCAGGTACGAGAGCTGTTAGAACAAGAACGAGTTCATTTTAAAGAGCTACTGCAACAACAAGAGCAGAGTTACAGAAACTTCACAGAAATTATTATGAGCACTAACACCAAGAGAGTGGATGACCTGATGAAAGATCTTCAGGATTTAAAGACAAGCTTACAGTACACCCAAAAGGAGGTGGATGACCTAAAGGCTGCACAAAAGGAACTAAATAATGGATGCAATTCTAATACAGATGACATTCATAAATTAGCAGAGTCAATGCTAGCCTTAGATTCAAAAGCTGATAATCTGGAAACACAATGCAAACAAAACAACATTCTCATTGATGGTATCCCAGAGATACCTCAGGAGAAGTGGCAAGACTCAGAAGAAAAGGTGAAGCAGGTTTTTCAAGACAAGTTAAAACTAGACTACAACAAGATGATCGTGGACAAAGTGCACAGAATTGGGAAGTTCAAGAATACATCTACCAGGCCAAGACCAATTATGGTGAGGTTCCAAAGCCATAAGGACAAACAACAGGTCATGGACAAAGCAAAATGCTTAAAGGGAACAAAGATATTTTTAAATGAAGACTATCCGGAATCTGTGCGCCAAAAACGCAAAGAACTCATACCAGCAATGAAGGCAGCCAGAGAAAGAGGCGAAATAGCCTTCCTTCGCTATGATAAACTGATTACGTATCCATCTTCAGAAGCTAAAATGTAATCCAAGTGAAATCTAAACAATAAGTTGTGTTAAATTGCCCATGATGATGTTTTTGGGTAAAAGTGATGCATGTACAAATGCCCAAAAAAGGGTTAAAACTTGCACACTTAAACGTTTGCAGTGTGAGAAATAAACTTGCCGAATTATCTGAGATTTTAGAAAACAATAATTTTCATATCTTAGCATTGACAGAAACACATCTTGATTCATCTTTCTCTGATAATGCAGTCTTGGTTCAGGGCTATAATATCTTTCGGAAAGATCGAAATAAGCACGGAGGTGGGGTTGCCATATACATCCAGAATCATATACCAGTAAAATTGAGAAAAGATCTTATGCGTGACAGTGTGGAGGCTCTCTGGTTGCAAGTGCACCTTCCACATATTAAACCAGTGCTGGTAGGATGCTGCTATAGACCACCAAGTGCAAGTGCTACTTACTTCAGTGAATTGTGTCATATGGTTGACTATGTCTGTGATTTGGGAAATGAAATTTACCTATTGGGTGATTTTAATATAAACTGGATGTCAGCAGATTGTCACCTAAAGAAGCAACTTTTAAATGTCACTGATGCAGGAAACCTAGAACAAGTTGTAGACAAACCAACTAGAATACATTACAACAGCTGT
Source organism: Gobius niger (assembly GCF_951799975.1). Taxonomy (NCBI): domain Eukaryota; kingdom Metazoa; phylum Chordata; class Actinopteri; order Gobiiformes; family Gobiidae; genus Gobius; species Gobius niger. The sequence goes on along the minus strand of NW_027639178.1, from coordinate 2,481 downwards.
GGTAAAAGAACATCTACCTGTATAGATCTTATTTTTACTAATGTAAAGGACATGTGCACAAAAGGATTGTCTGTCTCTGTTGGTTTCAGTGACCATCATATGGTGGCTATAAATAGGAAAACAAAAGTGCCAAAAGGTAAACCCACTGTTGTCTATAAAAGATCTTATAAAAACTTTTGTCAGAGAACATACTGCAATGATATTGAAAACATATGTTGGGCTGATGTGTATAAGGAAGATCACCCAGACCAGGCACTACAAGTTTTTGAAAATCTATTATATCCAATAATTAACAAACATGCTCCTATAATAAAATGTACAGTGAGAAAGAAAAGAGCATCTTGGATAGATGCAGAACTGCGCAGCCATATGAAAGACAGAGATACAGCTAAACAAACAGCAAATAGAACAGGTCTGAAAGAGGACTGGGAAACATACTGTAAACTACGAAATAGAGTGACCAGTATGAACAGGAAAAAGAAAAAGGAACATTTTCAACAGAATATAAGGGAAAATTTAAAGGATGGGAAGAAATTGTGGGCAACTATTAACAATATATTGGGGAAACAGTCTAGTCGAACACCTGCTTTTGTTGAAACAGAAAATAAATTTTTGACTAAACCTAGTGAAATAGCAAATTACTTTAATAATGTATTTATTGATAAGGTGGACAAACTCCGAATAAATATACCAATTTATAACTCTGTAAGAAAAACTCATGAGATCAGCCAAATTGTTACAGATAAAACCGATATAAATTTTGAATTCAAAAAAATTAACACGAAGCAAGTGACAATGCATTTAAACTCTATAGATATAACCAAGCCGGGAGGTATTGATGATTTGGATGGAAAACTCCTGAAAATAGTGGGCAATTACATAGCTGGACCTGCTTGCCATATTTTCAATACAAGTATAAATAAAAGCATTTTCCCGGTTTCATGGAAAACTGCTAAAGTGATCCCAATTCCGAAAAATACCACGCAAAGTTTGAATGGGTCAAACTGCAGACCAATTAGTCTGCTATCAATATTAAGTAAAATTCTTGAAAAGATTGTTACTGAACAAGTAAAACAATTCTTTACGGATAATAAGTTATTTACACAATTTCAACATGCATATCGTGTGGGCCACTCGACCGCAACTGCCCTGACACAGATGGTAGATGACTGCTTTCACTCCATTGACAACAACAATTTGGTTGGAGCTGTTTTATTAGATTTTAGTTCAGCTTTTGATTTATTAGATCATGAGTTGTTACTAGAAAAATTAAAGTATTATGGATTTTCATTACATGCTATTGGGTGGTTTTCCAGCTATCTTTCACATCGTAAACAATGCGTTTTTTACAACGGTAGTTTCTCTTTCTCAAAACGATTGCAATGTGGTGTACCTCAGGGCAGCTGTTTAGGGCCTTTACTTTTTTCGATCTTCACTAACGACCTGCCATTGGTGTTGGATCATGCTAAAGCTGTGATGTATGCAGATGATACCACGATATACCTGCCTGCTTCATCAGCTGATGTTCTGTCGAGCTCCTTAGACAGCGATCTAAAGTCTGTCGCAAGGTGGGCTCATGCAAACAAACTAGTGTTGAATACATCCAAAACAAAAAGCATTATACTGGGATCTAGTTGGAAACTAAAGGAAAAACCACAATTAGAACTTTCAGTCGATGGCACAGTGATCACTCAAGTAGAAGAAACAAAACTTCTGGGAGTTATTATGGACAGCAGACTGAAGTGGTCCAAGCATATTGATCGTACTGTTGCTGTCATGGGAAGAGAATTGGCAGTTATCAGAAGATGCTCAAATTATTTAAGCCAAAATGTTCTTTCACTAGTGATCAAGACCATTGTTCTGTCCCATTTACATTACTGCCCAGTGGTTTGGTCCAGTGCCTCCGAAAGAGATATTGAGAAGCTACAGTTAATGCAAAATAAGGCGGCACGTCTCGCGCTACGGTGCTCAAAATATACAAATATTCAAAGGTTGCACCAAACATTAGGCTGGACATTGGTGAAGAATAGACTGCACTTTGCTCTTCTTTGCTTCTTTAAAAAGATTCTTGTGTTAAAACTCCCTAAGGTTTTGTATGATGTACTTGTATTCAGCTGCTCTATACATAGGTTCAACACAAGACACGCAGTAAATGGTCATTTTACTCTTCCATCATGTAAAACCCAGACTGGACAGAAGGCTGTTATGTTCAGAGGAATGAAATCCTGGAACTCTCTGCCTAAAGACATTTCTAACATTGCAGACATAAACATTTTTAAAAAGACTCTATTGTCACACTGCAACAATTGTAATATGTTGTAATTGTGTATTTATATTTTTATGCTGTTGTGATCTGTGGTCATTGTATGAAAATGTGATTTTATAATCTGGACCCCAGGAAGACTAGCCATTGTCAAGGGCAATGGCTAATGGGGATCTTAATAAACAAACAAACAAACTCTCCCCCCCTCCCTCTCTCTC
>NW_027639179.1:147500-226924 GCF_951799975.1 Gobius niger | reverse complement strand
CCCCCTCTTTAAAGCAGAACACCCCCTCTTTAAAGCAGAACACCCCCTCTTTAAAGCAGAACACCCCCTCTTTAAAACAGAACACCCCCTCTTTAAAGCAGAACACCCCCTCTTTAAAGCAGAACACCCGCTCTTTAAAGCAGAACACCCCCTCTTTAAAGCAGAACACCCCCTCTTTAAAGCAGAACACGCCCTCTTTAAAACAGAACACCCCCTCTTTAAAGCAGAACACCCCCTCTTTAAAGCAGAACACCCCCTCTTTAAAGCAGAACACGCCCTCTTTAAAGTAGAACACCCCCTCTTTAAAGCAGAACACGCCCTCTTTAAAGCAGAACACGCCCTCTTTAAAGCAGAACACACCCTCTTTAAAGCAGAACACCCCCTCTTTAAAGCAGAACACCCCCTCTTTAAAGCAGAACACCCTCTTTAAAGCAGAACACGCCCTCTTTAAAGCAGAACACACCCTCTTTAAAGCAGAACACCCCCTCTTTAAAGCAGAACACCCCCTCTTTAAAGCAGAACACCCCCTCTTTAAAGCAGAACACCCCCTCTTTAAAGCAGAACACCCCCTCTTTAAAGCAGAACACCCCCTCTTTAAAGCAGAACACCCCCCTCTTTAAAGCAGAACACCCCCTCTTTAAAGCAGAACACCCCCTCTTTAAAGCAAAACACCCCCTCTTTAAAGCAGAACACCCCCTCTTTAAAGCAGAACACGCCCTCTTTAAAGCAGAACACCCCCTCTTTAAAGCAGAACACCCCCTCTTTAAAGCAGAACACACCCTCTTTAAAGCAGAACACGCCCTCTTTAAAGCAGAACACGCCCTCTTTAAAGCAGAACACCCCCTCTTTAAAGCAGAACACCCCCTCTTTAAAGCAGAACACCCCCTCTTTAAAGCAGAACACCCCCTCTTTAAAGCAGAACACACCCTCTTTAAAGCAGAACACCCCCTCTTTAAAGCAGAACACCCCCTCTTTAAAGCAGAACACGCCCTCTTTAAAGCAGAACACACCCTCTTTAAAGCAGAACACGCCCTCTTTAAAGCAGAACACACCCTCTTTAAAGCAGAACACCCCCTCTTTAAAGCAGAACACCCCCTCTTTAAAGCAGAACACTCCCTCTTTAAAGCAGAACACCCCCTCTTTAAAGCAGAACACCCCCTCTTTAAAGCAGAACACCCCCTCTTTAAAGCAGAACACCCCCTCTTTAAAGCAGAACACGCCCTCTTTAAAGCAGAACACCCCCTCTTTAAAGCAGAACACCCCCTCTTTAAAGCAGAACACCCCCTCTTTAAAGCAGAACACCCCCTCTTTAAAGCAGAACACCCCCTCTTTAAAGCAGAACACCCCCTCTTTAAAACAGAACACCCCCTCTTTAAAGCAGAACACCCCCTCTTTAAAACAGAACACCCCCTCTTTAAAGCAGAACACCCCCTCTTTAAAGCAGAACACCCGCTCTTTAAAGCAGAACACCCCCTCTTTAAAGCAGAACACCCCCTCTTTAAAGCAGAACACCCCCTCTTTAAAGCAGAACACCCCCTCTTTAAAGCAGAACACCCCCTCTTTAAAACAGAACACCCCCTCTTTAAAGCAGAACACCCCCTCTTTAAAGCAGAACACCCCGCTCTTTAAAGCAGAACACCCCCTCTTTAAAGCAGAACACCCCCTCTTTAAAGCAGAACACGCCCTCTTTAAAACAGAACACCCCCTCTTTAAAGCAGAACACACCCTCTTTAAAGCAGAACACCCCCTCTTTAAAGCAGAACACCCCCTCTTTAAAGCAGAACACCCCCTCTTTAAAGCAGAACACCTCCTCTTTAAAGCAGAACACCCCCTCTTTAAAGCAGAACACCCCCTCTTTAAAGCAGAACACCCCCTCTTTAAAGCAGAACACCCCCTCTTTAAAGCAGAACACCCCCTCTTTAAAACAGAACACCCCCTCTTTAAAGCAGAACACCCCCTCTTTAAAGCAGAACACCCCCTCTTTAAAGCAGAACACCCCCTCTTTAAAGCAGAACACCCCCTCTTTAAAGCAGAACACCCCCTCTTTAAAACAGAACACCCCCTCTTTAAAGCAGAACACCCCCTCTTTAAAGCAGAACACCCCCTCTTTAAAGCAGAACACCCCCTCTTTAAAGCAGAACACCCCCTCTTTAAAGCAGAACACCCCCTCTTTAAAGCAGAACACCCCCTCTTTAAAGCAGAACACCCCCTCTTTAAAGCAGAACACCTCCTCTTTAAAGCAGAACACCCCCTCTTTAAAGCAGAACACCCCCTCTTTAAAGCAGAACACCCCCTCTTTAAAGCAGAACACGCCCTCTTTAAAGCAGAACACCCCCTCTTTAGAACAGAACACGCCCTCTTTAAAGCAGAACACCCCCTCTTTAAAGCAGAACACCCCCTCTTTAAAGCAGAACACCCCCTCTTTAAAACAGAACACCCCCTCTTTAAAGCAGAACACCCCCTCTTTAAAGCAGAACACCCCCTCTTTAAAGCAGAACACGCCCTCTTTAAAGCAGAACACCTCCTCTTTAAAGCAGAACACGCCCTCTTTAAAGCAGAACACCCCCTCTTTAAAGCAGAACACGCCCTCTTTAAAGCAGAACACACCCTCTTTAAAGCAGAACACCCCCTCTTTAAAGCAGAACACCCCCTCTTTAAAGCAGAACACCCTCTTTAAAGCAGAACACGCCCTCTTTAAAGCAGAACACACCCTCTTTAAAGCAGAACACCCCCTCTTTAAAGCAGAACACCCCCTCTTTAAAGCAGAACACCCCCTCTTTAAAGCAGAACACGCCCTCTTTAAAGCAGAACACACCCTCTTTAAAGCAGAACACGCCCTCTTTAAAGCAGAACACACCCTCTTTAAAGCAGAACACCCCCTCTTTAAAGCAGAACACCCCCTCTTTAAAGCAGAACACTCCCTCTTTAAAGCAGAACACTCCCTCTTTAAAGCAGAACACCCCCTCTTTAAAGCAGAACACCCCCTCTTTAAAGCAGAACACCCCCTCTTTAAAGCAGAACACCCCCTCTTTAAAGCAGAACACCCCCTCTTTAAAGCAGAACACGCCCTCTTTAAAGCAGAACACACCCTCTTTAAAGCAGAACACGCCCTCTTTAAAGCAGAACACCCCCTCTTTAAAGCAGAACACGCCCTCTTTAAAACAGAACACCCCCTCTTTAAAGCAGAACACTCCCTCTTTAAAGCAGAACACCCCCTCTTTAAAACAGAACACCCCCTCTTTAAAGCAGAACACCCCCTCTTTAAAGCAGAACACCCCCTCTTTAAAACAGAACACTCCCTCTTTAAAGCAGAACACCCCCTCTTTAAAGCAGAACACGCCCTCTTTAAAGCAGAACACGCCCTCTTTAAAGCAGAACACCCCCTCTTTAAAACAGAACACCCCCTCTTTAAAGCAGAACACGCCCTCTTTAAAGCAGAACACCTCCTCTTTAAAGCAGAACACCCTCTTTAAAGCAGAACACCCCCTCTTTAAAGCAGAACACCCCCTCTTTAAAGCAGAACACCCCCTCTTTAAAGCAGAACACGCCCTCTTTAAAGCAGAACACCCCCTCTTTAAAGCAGAACACGCCCTCTTTAAAGCAGAACACCCCCTCTTTAAAGCAGAACACCCCCTCTTTAAAGCAGAACACCCCCTCTTTAAAGCAGAACACCCCCTCTTTAAAGCAGAACACCCCCTCTTTAAAACAGAACACGCCCTCTTTAAAACAGAACACGCCCTCTTTAAAGCAAAACACCCCCTCTTTAAAACAGAACACCCCCTCTTTAAAGCAGAACACCCCCTCTTTAAAGCAGAACACGCCCTCTTTAAAGCAGAACACCCCCTCTTTAAAGCAGAACACCCCCTCTTTAAAGCAGAACACCCCCTCTTTAAAGCAGAACACGCCCTCTTTAAAGCAGAACACCTCCTCTTTAAAGCAGAACACGCCCTCTTTAAAGCAGAACACCCCCTCTTTAAAGCAGAACACGCCCTCTTTAGAGCAGAACACCCCCTCTTTAAAGCAGAACACCCCCTCTTTAAAACAGAACACCCCCTCTTTAAAACAGAACACCCCCTCTTTAAAGCAGAACACGCCCTCTTTAAAGCAGAACACCCCCTCTTTAAAGCAGAACACGCCCTCTTTAAAGCAGAACACGCCCTCTTTAAAGCAGAACACCCCCTCTTTAAAGCAGAACACTCCCTCTTTAAAGCAGAACACCCCCTCTTTAAAACAGAACACCCCCTCTTTAAAGCAGAACACCCCCTCTTTAAAGCAGAACACGCCCTCTTTAAAGCAGAACACGCCCTCTTTAAAGCAGAACACCCCCTCTTTAAAGCAGAACACCCCCTCTTTAAAGCAGAACACCCCCTCTTTAAAGCAGAACACTCCCTCTTTAAAGCAGAACACCCCCTCTTTAAAACAGAACACCCCCTCTTTAAAGCAGAACACCCCCTCTTTAAAGCAGAACACCCCCTCTTTAAAGCAGAACACCCCCTCTTTAAAACAGAACACGCCCTCTTTAAAGCAGAACACCCCCTCTTTAAAGCAGAACACCCCCTCTTTAAAGCAGAACACGCCCTCTTTAAAGCAGAACACCCCCTCTTTAAAGCAGAACACCCCCTCTTTAAAGCAGAACACCCCCTCTTTAAAGCAGAACACCCCCTCTTTAAAGCAGAACACGCCCTCTTTAAAGCAGAACACCCCCTCTTTAAAACAGAACACGCCCTCTTTAAAACAGAACACGCCCTCTTTAAAGCAGAACACGCCCTCTTTAAAGCAGAACACCTCCTCTTTAAAGCAGAACACCCTCTTTAAAACAGAACACGCCCTCTTTAAAACAGAACACGCCCTCTTTAAAGCAGAACACCCCCTCTTTAAAGCAGAACACCCCCTCTTTAAAGCAGAACACCCCCTCTTTAAAGCAGAACACCCCCTCTTTAAAGCAGAACACCCCCTCTTTAAAGCAGAACACCCCCTCTTTAAAGCAGAACACCCCCTCTTTAAAACAGAACACGCCCTCTTTAAAACAGAACACGCCCTCTTTAAAGCAAAACACCCCCTCTTTAAAACAGAACACCCCCTCTTTAAAGCAGAACACCCCCTCTTTAAAGCAGAACACGCCCTCTTTAAAGCAGAACACCCCCTCTTTAAAGCAGAACACGCCCTCTTTAAAGCAGAACACCTCCTCTTTAAAGCAGAACACGCCCTCTTTAAAGCAGAACACCCCCTCTTTAAAGCAGAACACGCCCTCTTTAGAACAGAACACCCCCTCTTTAAAGCAGAACACGCCCTCTTTAAAGCAGAACACCCCCTCTTTAAAGCAGAACACGCCCTCTTTAAAGCAGAACACGCCCTCTTTAAAGCAGAACACGCCCTCTTTAAAGCAGAACACGCCCTCTTTAGAACAGAACACGCCCTCTTTAAAGCAGAACACCCCCTCTTTAAAGCAGAACACGCCCTCTTTAAAGCAGAACACGCCCTCTTTAAAGCAGAACACGCCCTCTTTAAAGCAGAACACGCCCTCTTTAAAACAGAACACCCCCTCTTTAAAGCAGAACACCCCCTCTTTAAAGCAGAACACCCCCTCTTTAAAGCAGAACACCCCCTCTTTAAAGCAGAACACCCCCTCTTTAAAGCAGAACACTCCCTCTTTAAAGCAGAACACCCCCTCTTTAAAGCAGAACACGCCCTCTTTAGAACAGAACACCCCCTCTTTAGAACAGAACACCCCTTCTTTAAAGCAGAACACCCCCTCTTTAAAGCAGAACACCCCCTCTTTAAAGCAGAACACCCCCTCTTTAAAGCAGAACACCCCCTCTTTAAAGCAGAACACGCCCTCTTTAAAGCAGAACACGCCCTCTTTAAAGCAGAACACCCCCTCTTTAAAGCAGAACACCCCCTCTTTAACTAACATCACACTTACAATACGTGTTTCCAACATGCAAACGAAGTGGTCACTGATTTGAATCCTTGACAGTAAAGTATATAAGATTCAAACGAGCAGTGGCTCAACCAGCTGATCAGAAACCTTAAAGGAACAGGCCGGTGTTTCTCCACACTGAGATATGTTCTTACCTGAGCTGCGACGAGTTATATACAAAGTATAATACACAAAATTAAACAATGTGGATTTTCTAAGCGGATACAAGGGGGAACTATATTGTAAGGCGTAATAATACCAGGAGTAGTTTGGCATTTCGAACTACTCCTGGTATTATTACGCCTTACAATATAGTTCCCCCTTTTATCCGCTTAGAAAATCCACATTGTTTAATTGTGTGTAATTATACTTTGTAGTGGAACACTTCACGTAACCATATTTAAATAGGGAAAACGCTTCTATCTTGACCTGTTTTGGAGCTATAGAGGAGAGAGGGAGAGGCTAAATGCTAACGCCGTCTGCGCTGTGTTTACGTGACTGAAGATCAGACAGGTCCTAAAGAACTCGTCACAGCTCAGGTAAGAACATATCTCAGTGTGGAGAAACGCCGGCCTGTTCCTTTAATGTGCAGAGTCAAAGCTAAAGGTGTAATAAATAAATCAATACGACGGTACATGAACATGTTCCTCACGTTTACTTCATGTGTTGAAGCAGAAAACAGGACAACATGTTTTGAATTCAGTAAAATTGGTCGTACAAGATATTACCCGTCAGTCCAGGTTTCCGTCTCTCCCCGTCTCCATAGTAACGTGACGCCATCAGCTCGTCCTCCATGTTGCAGGAAACAGGTGACGCTCGAGCCCAGTCAGCTGATCCCTGATTGGGACCCACACTGCACGATTACAAGGCGAGTCCAGGCCCGACCCCCCCACAGCAGTGTTGTAGTGTGACCTCTACACGTGTGGAAAGATGGCCGACGGTGGCACAAGCTGTAAAACATGTCAGAATAATGTTAGAACCGGAGCTGCCTTTGCTTCACTCAGATCAACCCCTTAACTCCCACCTGAACCGAGCACATTTTCTCCAGCTTTACCCCAATCCAAAAGCTTCTGGAAAAAAGTGTGAAAATAGCAACAAAACTGAGAAGAAAACAATGATGAAAATGTGAAAAAAGTGAGGAAACATTGACGAAAAAGTGACAAAAAATGTACAAAAAATGACAAAAAATTGACAAAAATTGGACGAAAAAGTGATAAGAATTTGACAAAAAAATTTGAATAATTTGACGAAAAATCGAGGAAAACATTGACAAAAAAGTGACAAAAAAATTACAAAAAAATGACAAAAAATTGACAAAAAATTGACCAAAAAGTGAGAACAATTTTACGATAAAATGGGCGAAAAAGTTATAAGAATTTGACAAAAAAAAAAGAATAATTTGACGAAAAAGTGACAAAAAATGATAAAAATTTTACGAAAAATCGAGGAAAAAATTGACGAAAAATGGACAAAAAAGTGAGAAAAATTTGACAAAAAAAACCGAATAATTTGACGAAAAAGTGACAAAAAAGTCACGACAAAAATGAGCCGACTGCCCAACAAATTAAGTGCTGAAAAAAAATGTGACGTGAGGAAAAAGATCCATTTAGTTTTGTAGGTCTTTCAGATGAGGCGTTACACTGGCCTACAGGATTTGGGTAAAGCTGAACTGGAGGAAATGCTCTCGGTTCAGGCGGGAGTTAAGAGGTTAATAAATAGGATTTAAAAACGTACATTTTGTCCCTCAGCGCCTCTAAAACATCTCCCCATGGGCCAACAGCAGAACTGGCCTTTAGCATCAGGTTCTCCAGTATCTCTGGGCGCTCATGTGGTGAACTTCACCTTGTACAGAATTAAAACAGTTTTGTTTGGTCTCCGCGGTGACCGTTGGACCAGCGGCCGCCATCTTAGAAACGTTCACTCGGTCGTGACTCGTTTTTAGACAAATAAAATATACCAAACACTTCGTAGCTTAACATAAGTTCCTGTAAAAGGTGGAGGAGAAAGTCTCCTCCTGTTGAATGTGCGTTTTACCAGCCAGCTTACCTGTAAAACATGTAGGAAAACAGTTACAACCGGAGCTGCCTTTGCTTCTCTCATATCAGGCGCTGACTTCTTCTACAGCGCCAATACTGAGGCCGAGCGCAGCTGGTGCGGCCGAGTACTGCAGGTTACATTCAAACAGTCCAGCCAAACAAGCAAACATATATATGCTATGGGGCGACAGTGGCGCAGATGGTAGAGAGGGTCGTCTCATGATCGGAAGGTCAGGGGTTCGATTCCCACCTCCTGAAAGTGCACACTGTCGTTGTGTCCTTGGGCAAGACACTTCACCCACATTGCCCCCAGTGTCTGCGTACATTGGTGTATGAATGAGAGTATGAATGGGTGAGTGGATCCTTGCTGTAAAGCGCTTTGAGTGCCTAATGTAGGTGGAAAAGCGCTATATAAGTTGAGACCATTTACCATTTACCATATAACAGGATTTACATGTAGTTTTATGACCTCAAACAGTTTTTAATGGGGGGGCAACTATTTTACTCTGAAGTAAAACACTGATTTAGTTTTACTGTCACTTCTTTATCATACAGTACTTTTTACTTTTACTTGAGTCACATTATTTCAAAGTAACATGACTGTTGAGCAGGCGTCTCAGACATGCGGCCCGGGGGCCAAATGCGGACCGCAAGCTACATTTTTGCGGCCCGCGAGATAATGACTTCTTTATATTACTAGCTGAGACCCGGCCTTCGGCCGGCCCTCGCTAGTCTCCACATTTGATATTCAGAGATTATGAGTTATTACAAAGAAATGTCCAGTATAGTCCCTATAGCCCGTCACTCGGTATAGCTGTAGACCTGCAGTAAGGAGACCAGTGGTTCCCAACCCAGTCCTAAAACTGTGGCCACTACAAATGTGTAAAATAATGAATGCTAAAAATAATGTCAAACAAACTGCAATAGGAGTGTTTGATGCACCTGTACTCCTTTCATATATACTACAACGACAATATGTTCGCTAAACTCAGGGAATAGAATTCAAGAGACAGTGGAACATATAGGCCTATGGATTAATATTAGGGGTTCAGCTCTCACGGTTCGGTTCACGGTGCAGGACTCGCGCTTTGGTGCATCACGGTGTAAGTGCAATCTAAAAAATAATAAGTGTTTTTTTATTAGACAGTATTTATATCCTTAGAATACAATCGGCAATGCTTTCAAAGCCGCTTTATAGAATGTAAAGAAAAAATAGAAAAGAAATGGTACAGCAGCAAAGTTAAAAAATACATACATTTAAAAAAACGCTACAGTTGCAGGCCATGCGCTCGTTAAGTGGTAGTTTCAGTTTCGCTTTCCGCACACGGAGGCTGAAGCTCTCGGAGCAGCGCGTTTCATTTGAAGCTCGTGTTTCTGCGTGTACTTTTTTTCGGAGACAAAGCTTTGGAGACGGAATATGGCCAGGACTGGATCTTACGCATTTGTCTGCACCTCTGATATTACGCAGGACTGGATCATATAATGAACCACAGCCTCGGTCACTGCAGGAGAGACTTAAACAGAGACACGCAGATGTGTTTTGTGTTGAAGGATGTCACTGTACCTGTGCGGAGCGTCTGCAGTTTAGCGGTGAGTGATGATGACATCGCCCTGTTTGGATGCGCACACACACACACGCACACACGAACACATCGCCCTGTTTGGATGCGCGCGCACACATACACGCACACACACACACGCACACACGAACACATCGCCCTGTTTGGATGCGCGCGCACACACACACGCACACACACACACGCACACACGAACACATCGCCCTGTTTGGATGCGCGCGCACACATACACGCACACACACACACACGCACACACGAACACATCGCCCTGTTTGGATGCGCGCGCACACATACACGCACACACACACACGCACACACGAACACATCGCCCTGTTTGGATGCGCGCGCACACATACACGCACACACACACACGCACACACGAACACATCGCCCTGTTTGGATGCGCGCGCACACATACACGCACACACACACACGCACACACGAACACATCGCCCTGTTTGGATGCGCGCGCACACATACACGCACACACACACACGCACACACGAACACATCGCCCTGTTTGGATGCGCGCGCACACATACACACACACACACACACGCACACACGAACACATCGCCCTGTTTGGATGCGCGCGCACACATACACGCACACACACACACACGCACACACGAACACATCGCCCTGTTTGGATGCGCGCGCACACATACACGCACACACACACACACGCACACACGAACACATCGCCCTGTTTGGATGCGCGCGCACACATACACGCACACACACACACACGAACACATCGCCCTGTTTGGATGCGCACACATACACACACACACACGCACGCACACACGAACACATCGCCCTGTTTGGATGCGCGCGCACACATACACACACACACACACACGCACACACGAACACATCGCCCTGTTTGGATGCGCGCGCACACATACACGCACACACACACACACGCACACACGAACACATCGCCCTGTTTGGATGCGCGCGCACACATACACGCACACACACACACACGCACACACGAACACATCGCCCTGTTTGGATGCGCGCGCACACATACACGCACACACACACACGCACACACGAACACATCGCCCTGTTTGGATGCGCGCGCACACATACACGCACACACACACACACGCACACACGAACACATCGCCCTGTTTGGATGCGCGCGCACACATACACGCACACACACACACACGAACACATCGCCCTGTTTGGATGCGCACACATACACACACACACACGCACACACGAACACATCGCCCTGTTTGGATGCGCACACATACACACACACATACACACACACACACACACGCGAACACATCGCCCTGTTTGGATGCGCGCACATACACACACACATACACACACACACACACACGCGAACACATCGCCCTGTTTGGATGCGCGCACATACACACACACATACACACACACACACACACGCGAACACATCGCCCTGTTTGGATGCGCGCACACGCACGGCGGTCAGATCTCGTGCACTCGGGTTGTAGTGACGCCAGGTTGTCCTCAGACAGCAGCACCGCGGTCCATATGGACCCGTGGTCAATGCCCGCGGCCGGTGGGACGGTCACGTGGTGGGACGGTCACGTGGTGGGACGGTCACGTGGTGGGACGGTCACGTGAGGGCCGGGCGCGGATGTTTGGGAAATGAACATGGCAAGTCTTATATAGCGCTTTTCCAGACGCTCGTCGGTGTACAATGTGTTGCAATATTCATTCAGTCCACTGCGCACATCAGCCCCACCACCAACCACGCACACACTCAGTACTGTCGCCAGGCTTCCTGGTGTTCCCAAACGCCCGTCCCTGCTTAGCTTCAAAGTCGGTATGGGAAATAAACATGGCGGCGCCCATGCGGCGGCCATTGAGATTGCGTTTTCTATTATAGATATGCGGCCCGCGAGATAATGACTTCTTTATATTATATGCGGCCCGCCGGTAAATTACATTAAACACGTTAGAACTACATTTCCCATGAGGCACCGCGGGCAGTGCCAATGCTGCTGCGGACGCGAGAACGTCAACATCAGACATAAGATGCGGCGCTTCTGCAGACGACTTATCAACTTTATTCAACAGAGAAACTAAAGCAGCGACTGAGAGGGAGGAGCTTCTGGAACAGGAGGAGACTCAGAACATGAGGAGAAACTTCAGTTCAGCTAAACATGAGCTGGAAAAGTTACAGCAGCAGAAAGACAAAAAACACCTTTACATTTTTACCTTTAGGACTTTGCAAAGTGAACACATGTATTAGTGTTAAAACTACAGTAAAGTGAGGAGCCTTTTCTCTCAGAGCTGCATCATCAGGTCCATGAATTTACTCTTTATTAAGGACACGAACACATGATCCACAGTTACATTAACAATACAGAATATGGAAATGTATTAAATACTGCAAATAATCACAGCAACACTGACAGTAAAAATACAAACCACATCAGTTCTAACTGTGGGCACAAACAGGCCTGTACAGACTATTTTAAGTTATATTATAGCAAACAATAAAAAGTTGCTAAATCATAATTGACTTAATACAAAAGGCTTCGTCTGTTGCCCTCGACCAACACTGGGTTCACATGTTTGGCCCCCGGTCCATGAGTCTGAGACCCTGCTGTTGAGTAAAGACTCTCCTCCTCTGGTCATGAATGTCTCTGTTTTCTCTTTTGTCTTTTGTAATTTCATGCTGCACATGTGTTGGACTTGCTTTGAAACAGGCGCTCGTGAAGCTTCTAGATTTGGGTAAAGCTGAGCTGGAGAAGATGTGCTCGGTGAAGGCGGGGGGTCAGAGGTTAATCATGTTTGGTGCAGTGTCTCCCCCTGGAGGAACTTCCCCAACACTGGCCTTTTGTTGTGAAGGTTCATCAGACAGGAAGCGCTCTTTTATTCTGAAGGCAGAGTGAAGGAAACAGGTTCTTTTATTCTGAAGGCAGAGTGAAGGAAACAGGTTCTTTTATTCTGAAGGCAGAGTGAAGGAAACAGGTTCTTTTATTCTGAAGGCAGAGTGAAGGAAACAGGTTCTTTTATTCTGAAGGCAGAGTGAAGGAAACAGGTTCTTTTATTCTGAAGGCAGAGTGAAGGAAACAGGTTCTTTTATTCTGAAGGCAGAGTGAAGGAAACAGGTTCTTTTATTCTGAAGGCAGAGTGAAGGAAACAGGTTCTTTTATCCTGAAGGCAGAGTGAAGGAAACAGGTTCTTTTATCCTGAAGGCAGAGTGAAGGAAACAGGTTCTTTTATTCTGAAGGCAGAGTGAAGGAAACAGGTTCTTTTATTCTGAAGGCAGAGTGAAGGAAACAGGTGAGACTCATCAGTGCAGCTGCAGAGTGGACACTATCAGATGTAATGTTTTATCCTCCCAAAGTAACGCGGTTCTAAACACATCTGGGTGTCTGCGTTCAGAGGAAACACTGGACAGTTTTGTCCTGGTTAATGCTGAGATGTTTGATAAAGTTTTCTCCTCAGTGAGTTCCACCACATGTTTTAAATGACTTTAGATTAAATGATGACTCACAGAAGGTCACAGTGTTGGTTCTTCTGGATCTGAGCTTTTGATCCTATAGCCGTTAGCATTAGCCGGATCAATGTATTTTCCTATAGCCATTAGCCTGATCAATGTATTTTCCTATAGCCGTTAGCATTAGCCTGATCAATGTATTTTCCTATAGCCATTAGCCTGATCAATGTATTTTCCTATAGCCGTTAGCATTAGCCTGATCAATGTATTTTCCTATAGCCATTAGCCTGATCAATGTATTTTCCTATAGCCGTTAGCATTAGCCTAATCAATGTATTTTCCTATAGCCGTTAGCATTAGCCTGATCAATGTATTTTCCCTGTGACCTGTGGAAGGTGCGAGGAGACCTGCCATTACCCATGTGATCACTGGGGGCGCTGGTGTAGTAATATCTTTAAAGATGGGAAATGCACCGTCTGCAGAGGAAGATGTTCCACAGACCGTCATGTGAGAGAAAAGTTCATATATGAGACCAAGACAAGAACCGTGAAAACGACCTTAAAAGAAATGTTAGCCAAATATGAAAAGAGCAAAGAAGGGAAGGAGAAACAGACCACTCTCTTGGAGCACCTGAAGTCTGAAATGTTTCTCCTGCAACAAGAGAAGAACAGGTGTTTGGACGACGCCTTCCAGCGCATCGAGAGGCTGGAGAAGATCGCCCTGTACAAGGATTCAGCTTCCACCTTTCAGCACCTGGACTTTCTGATCGAGAAGATGGAGGAGAAAGGAGACACTGAGAAGGTCCAAAAACTGAAGAGCATGAAAAGGCGGATGGATGACAGCAACATGGCTGCAGCCGAGTTCAGCAAGAAAAGGAAAGTGTAGAGAAAAGAGACGACAGAGCCCAGGGCAGGGAGTTTTTACACATTAAAGGTTAAAACAAGAAAAAAAACAGAGAAAACTGTCTCTTTCAGATGTTTATTTCATGATTTTTTTGTTACTTTGAGCCTATAGTTGTTAGTTCTTAGCCTAATCAATGTATTTTCCTATAGCCATTAGCATTAGCCTGATCAATGTATTTTCCTATAGCCATTAGCATTAGCCTGATCAATGTATTTTCCTATAGCCGTTAGCACTAGCCTAATCAATGTATTTTCCATAGCAGTTAGCACTAGCCTAATCAATGTATTTTCCTATAGCAGTTAGCATTAGCCTGATCAATGTATTTTCCTATAGCCGTTAGCACTAGTCTAATCAATGTATTTTCCTATAGCAGTTAGCATAAGCCTAATCAATGTATTTTCCTATAGCAGTTAGCATTAGCCTGATCAATGTATTTTCCTATAGCTGTTAGCATTAGCCTGATCAATGTATTTTCCTATAGCCGTTAGCATTAGCCTGATCAATGTATTTTCCTATAGCCGTTAGCATTAGCCTGATCAATGTATTTTCCTATAGCCATTAGCCTGATCAATGTATTTTCCTATAGCAGTTAGCATTAGCCTGATCAATGTATTTTCCTATAGCCGTTAGCATTAGACTGTTCAATGTATTTTCCTATAGCTGTTAGCATTAGCCTGATCAATGTATTTTCCTATAGCCATTAGCCTGATCAATGTATTTTCCTATAGCAGTTAGCATTAGCCTGATCAATGTATTTTCCTATAGCCGTTAGCATTAACCTGATCAATGTATTTTCCTATAGCTGTTAGCATTAGCCTGATCAATGTATTTTCCTATAGCCATTAGCCTGATCAATGTATTTTCCTATAGCCATTAGCCTGATCAATGTATTTTCCTATAGCCGTTAGCATTAGCCTGATCAATGTATTTTCCTATAGCCGTTAGCATTAGCCTGATCAATGTATTTTCCTATAGCCGTTAGCATTAGCCTGATCAATGTATTTTCCTATAGCGATTAGCCTGATCAATGTATTTTCCTATAGCAGTTAGCATTAGCCTGATCAATGTATTTTCCTATAGCCGTTAGCATTAGACTGTTCAATGTATTTTCCTATAGCTGTTAGCATTAGCCTGATCAATGTATTTTCCTATAGCCGCTAGCATTAGCCTGATCAATGTATTTTCCTATAGCCGTTAGCACTAACCTGATCAATGTATTTTCCTATAGCCGTTAGCATTAACCTGATCAATGTATTTTCCTAGAGCTGTTAGCATTAGCCGGATCAACGTATTTTCCTATAGCATTTAGCATTAACCTGATCAATGTATTTTCCTATAGCCGTTAGCATTAACCTGATCAATGTATTTTCCTATAGCAGTTAGCACTAGCCTGATCAATGTATTTTCCTATAGCCGTTAGCATTAACCTGATCAATGTATTTTCCTATAGCCATTAGCCTGATCAATGTATTTTCCTATAGCCGTTAGCATTAGCCTGATCAATGTATTTTCCTATAGCCGTTAGCATTAGCCTGATCAATGTATTTTCCTATAGCCGTTAGCATTAGCCTGATCAATGTATTTTCCTATAGCCATTAGCCTGATCAATGTATTTTCCTATAGCAGTTAGCATTAGCCTGATCAATGTATTTTCCTATAGCCGTTAGCATTAGACTGTTCAATGTATTTTCCTATAGCAGTTAGCATTAGCCTGATCAATGTATTTTCCTATAGCCGTTAGCATTAGACTGTTCAATGTATTTTCCTATAGCTGTTAGCATTAGCCTGATCAATGTATTTTCCTATAGCCGTTAGCATTAGCCTGGTCAATGTCTTTTCCTATAGCCGTTAGCATTAGCCTGATCAATGTCTTTTCCTATAGCTGTTAGCATTAGCCTGATCAATGTATTTTCCTATAGCCGTTAGCATTAGACTGTTCAATGTATTTTCCTATAGCCGCTAGCACTAACCTGATCAATGTATTTTCCTATAGCCGTTAGCATTAACCTGATCAATGTATTTTCCTATAGCCGTTAGCACTAGCCTGATCAATGTATTTTCCTATAGCAGTTAGCATTAGCCTGATCAATGTATTTTCCTATAGCCGTTAGCACTAGCCTGATCAATGTATTTTCCTATAGCAGTTAGCATTAGCCTGATCAATGTATTTTCCTAGAGCTGTTAGCATTAGCCGGATCAACGTATTTTCCTATAGCAGTTAGCATTAACCTGATCAATGTATTTTCCTATAGCCGTTAGCATTAGCCTGATCAATGTATTTTCCTATAGCTGTTAGCATTAGCCTGATCAATGTATTTTCCTATAGCCATTAGCCTGATCAATGTATTTTCCTATAGCCATTAGCATTAGCCTGATCAATGTATTTTCCTATAGCCGTACTTTTCTCTATTGATTCTATTGATTGACTCTATTGATCCGCATTTGAACATTCAAACAGTAAATGAAACTCATCGCAGACAACATTATCATTACAGAGATTACAATAACGATGCCTTTATATCGGCCACTACTTTTGCCAGTCGATTGTCTCCGGTTCTTAAATTACAAATGGCGTCTGTGGGAGACATTCTCACACAAAAGATACTTTTCTAATTCAAATACGGTTTTAAATTCCACATAAACATCACAGGACGACATAGTGCCACATTCTCCTCTCCACTTCTGTATAAATTGAGATCATCTATGTCCTTTTGCGTGTACTGCAGACTCACTTTACCTTCTTGTATTTCCTTTGTCAACGAGTCCAGTCTGGTTTTCATATTTTCAACGAAGACTTTGACGCAGCTCTGAAAAAGGTCTCGTTGTTGTTGCAAAAACTCCGTGAACGCGTCTGTTCAGACTTTTCAGGTTTTGCCATTTTTACCCCAATACTGTTTATCCTCCAAAACAATCAATTTATTCATTATTTATATGTTTTTTATTTTGTCTTGAAGTTATCGCTCTCTGTTTAGGACATATTGGTTTTCTATAATTATTACTCGCTCATTTAACTTTTCTTTTTTGTAATTTTCTAACTTTCTGCTCCAGTGTTTGAAGAGCGACTATAACAACTTATTTTCTCCACTGTAAGATCAATAAAGTCAAATCTTAAACCACCTTATTTTTTCCATCAAAGGCTGAAAACTCAGAGCAAAAACATGTAGTGAAAGAGGGTCTCCCTGCCTTGTTCCTCTTTTTAAATCAAAAAGCCTCTAAATCCAGTGCTTTTGCCTTGCATATACACGCCTCCAATAAACATAACTTCACATGTTATTATTAAAGCTAAAGGAATTTTAAAAGCTATTTGTGCAGCTTGTTCAGCTACACTCCTTTCTTCAAAAGCTATTTGTGCAGCTTGTTCATCACTCTCTTCTTCAAGCTTCTTCTTTTGGCGATTATTGAAAAGAAAATAAACAGGTTCATTGTTCTCTTTTCTGGCACATTTAACTTGTGCTTCTTCTAAAGCTTGAAGAGCCAGTGTGGGATCTCCTCCATCTGAGTGAGTCATCAAGGCCACGATGTTCTGCTCCATGTCTCTCCCAAACAGAGAAGTGACTGAGTTAAAGATATAGGCCGTTCTCTCGTCCAGTCTGTTCTCTGTGGAGTTCAGCACCAAACCCACTGCATCGATGGTCTTCACTCCATCAGGGACACAGAACAGGTCCTGTAGAAGTTTCGTTACAATATCATCATATTCTATTCCTCTGGTGTCTCCGTATCCTGGAGTGTCGATGATGCTCAGAGAATAAGGAACAGTTTTCCCCTCGAACCCAAACACTTCATAAACGGACACCGCAGAGGTTTGACTTCCCACCTTAGACTCTCTTTTCTTATCTGTGATGATCTCAAACCAGACTTTATCTTCAAACTTCACCCCCATCACAAAGTTGACCAGGGCGTTGATGAGAGTGGACTTCCCTGACCCTGTGGCCCCCACCAGGAGGACGGTCTTATTTGGATATTTATGATCTCTGTTTCCAACAGTGAATCTCCTCAGTTTAGAGTCTTCATCCGACAGTTTGTCCAGATTCACTCTGTCTGCTCTCAGTTTATACTGACCTGGAAAACCATCCTTTACCTTTGTTAAAATATTTTTAAACTTTTTTTTGAATGTTTCCCCTGAGAAAGAACAGACATTTTATACATTAGTGTTTCATTGGTTCATTCAAGGCTGTTCGAGCAGTTTGAGCAGACTTACTTTTTGTTTGGTTTGGATAAAACATTAGACTTCAGCTGGAAACCTGGTGTTTTCTGGTATTTCATCTGTGGATGATAAACAGAGACTATTGTAATCTCCTTGAATTTAAAGAACTCCTCCACAGTGCACCAATTTAAAAAACAGTTCAAACCAACAAATATCAACTCTTACACACTACTGTAAATATTAGATTTCAACTTTAAAAACAGTAGTACCTGTGTTGTTTATTCTAGTTTTTGTATAATACTTGTGAATCAGACCATTTATGTTTTTTTTTTTTTGTCTACTTTTTGTATTTGAAGAAAGGGGCACTTAGCATAAGCGTTGTCTTCATCGTGCTCCTTTTCAATCATGTATAAAAAAAAGCATGTATAGTTGTTGAAATGTGAAAACATGTAACTAACATGACTGAAATAAATAAATAAATAAAAATAAAATAAAAATAATCTGCCAATCTTAACATTTATTCTCTTGGGATTATGACCCACACATTATATTCACGCACAAATGAGAAGGGTGAGCTGTGCTTTTGTGCCACCATGTTGCCAAATAAAAAACATAATAAATGTGTGTTTTTCATATTCATCAAAGGCACAGAAAGTGGAGTAAATGCAGAACTGGAGTGGCAGAAAAAAATCATCCCACTCATAAAAAACATGCTTTAATTCCATCATAATTCAGGGATTTTTCCAATGGATTCCACTCTTTATTAAATGTTTTGATGGATTTTATTAAGTTATGCATCAAAACGTTTCGCATGTTGTGGAGAATTCTGCTATTACTTTTGGGACTTCTACGATTTACGTTTTTTCCACAATTGGCTGAAATGCCACACATTTTTCCCATTGACTTAAAATGGGGCTTCCGCAAATTGCTTTTCAGCAGCATTCTACAGGCTTGGGAAGTTTTGCATATGTGTGTATGGGGAATTAGGCCCATGCATTATAGGGAAGGTGAAGGGAATCTTATTTGTATAGCGCTTTTCACATGACACAAGTCACACCCAAAGAGCTTCACACATGTAAGGGAGGGGGTTCATTCACTCCAGGCTGATGGTGGTGAGCTACATTAGTAGCCACAGTTTCCCCTGGGGCAGACTGACAGAAGCGAGGCTGCTCACATCTGCGCCAATGGTCCCTCTGACCACCAACAACCACTCACACATAGGCATTGGGTGAAGTGTCTTGCCCAAGGACACGACGACTGTCTGCACCTGCAGGAGCCGTGATTCGAACCCCCGACCTTCCGATCATGAGACGACCCGCTCTACCATCTGCAGACTCCAGGGGCCTGATCTTGTGCATCAAAACGCATACGATAGCGTGACATTCTGCCTCAGTAGCAGCACTTTGTGATCTCACTCCAGACTTAGCACATTTAAGTGGGTGGAGACACACGTTTTTCTCCAACCAGATCGACTCCGCCTCCAGGAGAGTGGTTGTGGGAGTGGGGTGTGAACATGTGCTTTTGTTTTGCTTCGCGTTCACGCCAAGCGCGGCCGATCCGCCACAGCGGACGCTGTAGGTCTTTTTCTCTGGAGACGTGAACATGGTTTAGCTCACGATGGTTTAGCTCACGATGGTTTAGCTCACCATGGTTTAGCTCACCATGGTTTAGCTCACCATGGTTTAGCTCACCATGGTTTAGCTCACCATGGTTTAGCTCACCATGGTGTAAAGAATTAAAAAGGTGCGTAACTAAGTTCGCCATCTGCTCCGGTCCACATCGAAATCACTCTCAGGAGAAAGGTTTCCTTCTTAAGGTCATTTATTCAATCAGATGTCACAGAATACATGTTAAAGCTCAACATGCTTCTACGGACGTAACACGGAAGTCTATGTATCACAACCAAACATTCTACTTTATACCCCAGATGCCTTGCCTCCTAAACCAAACATTAGATTTGACTTTTCACCCAGACAGTACGTGCGGTTCCGAACCACAACAAGTTTGTTTAGTCACTATTCATTAACCTTAAAGTCTGATGAACCTGGTGCTAGCACAGTTAAACCAGTTCATCAGACTTTTGAGCAGACGTCCAAGGCTGCTCTACAAAGACAGCTTATATAACCATGACAGAGCATTAAATGACCCCTAGGAAGGTTCATACTTTCATAAAGTAATTAATTTTCTCTACAATTCCCTCTCTTGATTACCTGATTACAGGTAATCACTAAAAAACAAAACATTCATAATATCTTGATGCACTTGACATTGAGACGTAAATTGCTATCTCTCTTTTAAAATTATAGAATTATACACCCATCTTCAGTAGTGATGTTCAAATAATTGGATTAAAACCAAAGCATTTTATCAATTTTGAAATTCAATTTGAGTCATCATCATTTTCGTTATGGCCATGTTGATAGATCTAATTGGGCATTGCATTCTACGTTTTTTAGAAGGGCTTCTGGTGTCTCAAATGGAATCGACATGTCGCCTTTCAGTTAATGTTTTGCTGATGCCAAGATGGATGGAATAAGCTATAAGACAAATAAACTTTTGGTAAAATTTTCAGGACTCATATCCAATCGTTCTCTAAACAGCATCAATAGGCTAAACACAAACACATTTGATATCATTAAGACATATCACCATACATTGAGAGCGACTCATCTTAAGTGGATTTACTTTTATAATGTTCATGATGGAAACAGCTTCTTCTGGTCACGTGTAAGATGTAAGATGTGACCACGATCATCTGTGTACCTGGAGCAGAGGTTACAAGCACTTACTCCTTAATCTGACGTAGCTTCGGTCTTCTGTGTTCCCTAGAGCAGAGGTTACTAGCACTTACTCCTTAATCTGACGTAGCTTCGGTCTTCTGTGTTCCCTAGAGCAGAGGTTACTAGCACATGCTCTTTTACTTGGTTCTAAAAGTGTCTTTTCCTGTACTTGGATGGTGTTTTTGTGAATTACAGTACCTTTGGTTCAGCTGGTGGGAGAGATATAGTCATAGATCTCTCTCTTAGGTAACGACCAGTCTCTTTTCAACAGTCTTTACTGAGTTCCAGCCTCTCCAATTACAGGTGCGTCCTTGTCCTGTAATGGAAGAGATTCATCCGGCAGTTCATCTGATATTTAATTATATGCAACAATGTCTTTTAGCTCAGCCTTAAGTATGTAAGGTCTTCTTTTGCACCCCATTTTATTTTTCAAGAGTATTATTCAAATATGCTTTGTTTTACATCCAAAAAGTATTAATTTAACGTACTGCAAAATTATAGTGAATACTATAATGATTCAAACTTCTGTGTATATATGGTTTTGAATTTTGACCTTAATGAACGTATTCAAAAAATGTCAGAAATATAAAGATAGATAAGGCAAAAAGTTAAAAATCAAAATTTTAATAATTATTTTTTCTATATTTTTTCTTGTTTTTATTTCCCCTCTCTTCTCTGTATTTTCCTCTCTTCTTCCCTCTCTTCATCCCCTGGAACCCCAGGGGTAGAACTTCTTGAATGGTGATTCTTATCAGCATTTGTCAAGCGTTGCACAGCCAACCTCACTGTTTTCAGTGGCTCATGTTTGATGGTAAGACCAGTTGTCATTTTGCAACCATTTCTCATCCAACCAGCAATGGATATTGTCCTCTTCCAAAGCTGCTTCGCCCTCTTCCTGTTCTTGTTCTTCTTCTTCTCGAGTGTTAACAAATGGGGCGGTGTAATAGATAGGCTGGTTTTGTTGTACAGTGTTGTACAGTGTCCCTTGTGCTTGTTGTGGTTGCATCACCATCTTGATGGCAGTTGCCAATTGCTCAGTTGTTATTGGCACATTTCCTTCAGTGGGATCTTGTTTGACTGTCATAACATTAGACGTCTTTTCTTTCTTCATGTCTTCAGACTGTGCTTGCAATCTTTGCAATTGTAGCTTTATTGTCGCTAACTCAAGTTCTTTCTTCTTAGAGTCAGTTTCTTTGTTGTTGTTCAACCACTTGGTGACGTTGTGGTTGCAATGTGCATCAAATTCTTCTTCAGATTTAGTATACAAGCCAATCACATCACTCAATGCATTCTGCACTGATTTTGGCATTCCCTTGACCAAGGTGGAATAGAACATGACTGTTGTGCCAGTGCCTGGTTGGATTGGCTCTCCTGTTGCATCATGATACAGGGCTTTAGCACGTTGTTTATAGCTGTAGTAGTCTTCATCATCTTTCATCTGCAGTGACATAAGTTCATCAGTCATGATGCACGGGAATCTTGTTCTTAATTCTTCTTCGAGTGCGTTTCGAAATATGTGCATGGAAACAGTTTTCTGCAAGTTCATGCGCACTTTAATTTCCACTGCACGTTTGACGTTATGTGCGACTGTTTCATCTGCAGCTTTTGTCAAGGCCGCGTGCACGTCACTCCAACATAATATGTCTCCTGCTGTATGTTTAAGAAGTGCTCTCATCCATGGGACTCCGCCCTTTGTTAGTTTTGGCAACACCAGCATCAAGGCGCTCCAATCTCTGAGCGTAAATGGTTGATACATCACTTGTTGATTGTCCGTTGTTCTTAATGGATAGACTGTAGCAGAGTATGTTGATCGTGGTTCTGCTTTTGCATCTGGCAGAGGATCAATAACGCCATTAATGAATGCCTCATTATATTCTTCTGTGTCAACGGTTCCAGAGAAGTTTCCAGCGACAGCAAAGGGTTCTTCATGCAGAGGTATATCTTCTTGGTTCTGTGTTCTTCTTATAGTCTCTTTCAGGCTTTTTCTCAACTCATCTTCTTCTGTTAAATCATGATCATATGTCGTTGGAGAGGTTGGCCGTGTTGGAGTTTGTTGTGAGCGTGTGTTGTATCTGTGTCCTTTGTCTCCTTCTAATATGTAAACGGTTGTTGAGGGTGTCTTCAAAATCTTCTTCGGGAGAGGCTTTGTTTTAAATGTCACTTTTTTATCTTCATCCGTCGGTTTCATTACAAGGATTGATGACAAGTCTCTTAATTGTTGACTTTCCAGCATTTCCTTCGCCCATTTTTGCATCCTCCGAGCTTAGGCTTGTTTCTTCTGATGGTCTTTGATTTTTAGTTCATTCAGTCTTCTTCCCCGGAAGGTACGGATAGAATGGGTCTTGTAGTGAAGGATTTTTCCTTCGTGGTATTGCATGATACTTCTCCATTGGTCTTCTGTTGGTGCAATCGCATTCTTTCCCCCGTGGATCAAGCCTTATTAGGCCTAGATTTTGTATAATAGAGCGATTGAATTTGGCCTTTTTAGGATCGGGTTCATTTTGCAGAATTTTATTGTTCCAAAATTCAGTTAACTGGCTCAGAGTAAGGACTCGAGACATTTTATTTTTATGTTTATTTTTGTTACATACGTAAGTCTTAATTGCGTGAGGTTTTATCTTTGTTTCAATTTATTTATTCGTATATTTATGTGTTTTGTTTTTATTTATTTATTTATCTATTTATATGTTTATTTATTCATTTTTGCATTAATTAATTAATTAGTTACTTGATCACTCAATCGATCAATCAATCAATCACTCAACTTTAATTGTTAACTGTATTTATAAAAAATGAATTGCTTAATTTTTTAGATCTTTTGTTGCGTTTGTTATTGCTAATTTTTTACCTTAGGAATGTTTGAATAATCGTGGATTGGCTGTCCTGTAGTCTCGCCCTATCTTGTCTCCTACGTTTTATCTAAAAGAAACAAAAAATCGCAATGATAAGTTTTACTTAATGTTATTATAGAACATATATGATCATAAAATTTGAAACCATTGTTATTATTTTATTATTAATTATTAATATTATTTTTATTATTACTATTATTATCGTTATTGTTATTATTATTATTATTATTATTATTAAGCAAAATAATGTTTTTTGTTTATATGTTTTACCATAATTTATCTCATTTTACTTATAATCTAAGTAAAAAAGTAATAAGTTTGATTATTCTAGTATACAAAGCTTATACATATTATTGATATTACATATGGAAATGCATTAGTTATCACACTGCAAGCAACTCAAGCCACAAAAACATCCTTATGTGCAAATGAGGAAAGAAAAGATTGTCAAGCTATTCTCAAACTATACACACTTAATCTGAATCAAACACACACTGCACCACTTGACGCTGACTGCTCTGTTTTCTTTTCCTTTCACAACACTAGAGGTTGCCACTGTTGTAGTAACTCCATATCGCCTCCAGTCTCAATCATTTACTGAAAGTCGGACTGTCATCATTGCACACGTCACACAAGGGCCGAGTCTACACTGCAGATCCCGCCCATATGACCTTTATAGGAACCTGCTTCGTCAGAGCTGGGGAGGAGCCATGATTTTCCCCACAGCATGGTCACTGTGGGAGACGAGGGGAGGGGAAACTATCTAATATATATGCTTTAATATGTTTTTACAAAATACAAGAGAATGCCAGTGCCCCAAAAACACAGCCACGTCACACCACAGGAGCTATCACAGCTCCAAACACGCAACGAGCAAGCATCGCACACCAGTGCCCCAAAAACACAGCCACGTCACACCACACCAGCTATCACAGCTCCAAACACGCAACGAGCAAGCATCGCACACCAGTGCCCCAAAAACACAGCCACGTCACACCACAGGAGCTATCACAGCTCCAAACACGCAACGAGCAAGCATCGCACACCAGTGCCCCAAAAACACAGCCACGTCACACCACACCAGCTATCACAGCTCCAAACACGCAACGAGCAAGCATCGCACACCAGTGCCCCAAAAACACAGCCACGTCACACCACACCAGCCATCACAGCTCCAAACACGCAACGAGCAAGCATCGCACACCAGTGCCCCAAAAACACAGCCACGTCACACCACAGGAGCTATCACAGCTCCAAACACGCAACGAGCAAGCATCGCACACCAGTGCCCCAAAAACACAGCCACGTCACACCACACCAGCCATCACAGCTCCAAACACGCAACGAGCAAGCATCGCACACCAGTGCCCCAAAAACACAGCCACGTCACACCACAGGAGCTATCACAGCTCCAAACACGCAACGAGCAAGCATCGCACACCAGTGCCCCAAAAACACAGCCACGTCACACCACACCAGCTATCACAGCTCCAAACACGCAACGAGCAAGCATCGCACACCAGTGCCCCAAAAACACAGCCACGTCACACCACACCAGCTATCACAGCTCCAAACACGCAACGAGCAAGCATCGCACACCAGTGCCCCAAAAACACAGCCACGTCACACCACACCAGCTATCACAGCTCCAAACACGCAACGAGCAAGCATCGCACACCAGTGCCCCAAAAACACAGCCACGTCACACCACACCAGGAGTCACAGCTCCAAACACACAACGAGCAAGCATCGCACACCAGTGCCCCAAAAACACAGCCACGTCACACCACACCAGGAGTCACAGCTCCAAACACGCAACGAGCAAGCATCGCACACCAGTGCCCCAAAAACACAGCCACGTCACACCACACCAGCCATCACAGCTCCAAACACGCAACGAGCAAGCATCGCACACCAGTGCCCCAAAAACACAGCCACGTCACACCACACCAGCTATCACAGCTCCAAACACGCAACGAGCAAGCATCGCACACCAGTGCCCCAAAAACACAGCCACGCCACACCACACCAGCTATCACAGCTCCAAACACGCAACGAGCAAGCATCGCACACCAGTGCCCCAAAAACACAGCCACGTCACACCACACCAGGAGTCACAGCTCCAAACACACAACGAGCAAGCATCGCACACCAGTGCCCCAAAAACACAGCCACGTCACACCACACCAGCCATCACAGCTCCAAACACGCAACGAGCAAGCATCGCACACCAGTGCCCCAAAAACACAGCCACGTCACACCACACCAGCCATCACAGCTCCAAACACGCAACGAGCAAGCATCGCACACCAGTGCTCCAAAAACACAGCCACGTCACACCACACCAGCTATCACAGCTCCAAACACGCAACGAGCAAGCATCGCACACCAGTGCCCCAAAAACACAGCCACGTCACACCACACCAGGAGTCACAGCTCCAAACACGCAACGAGCAAGCATCGCACACCAGTGCCCCAAAAACACAGCCACGTCACACCACACCAGGAGTCACAGCTCCAAACACACAACGAGCAAGCATCGCACACCAGTGCCCCAAAAACACAGCCACGTCACACCACACCAGGAGTCACAGCTCCAAACACACAACGAGCAAGCATCGCACACCAGTGCCCCAAAAACACAGCCACGTCACACCACACCAGGAGTCACAGCTCCAAACACGCAACGAGCAAGCATCGCACACCAGTGCCCCAAAAACACAGCCACGTCACACCACAGGAGCTATCACAGCTCCAAACACGCAACGAGCAAGCATCGCACACCAGTGCCCCAAAAACACAGCCACGTCACACCACACCAGGAGCTATCACAGCTCCAAACACGCAACGAGCAAGCATCGCACACCAGTGCCCCAAAAACACAGCCACGTCACACCACACCAGCTATCACAGCTCCAAACACGCAACGAGCAAGCATCGCACACCAGTGCCCCAAAAACACAGCCACGTCACACCACACCAGCTATCACAGCTCCAAACACGCAACGAGCAAGCATCGCACACCAGTGCTCCAAAAACACAGCCACGTCACACCACACCAGCCATCACAGCTCCAAACACGCAACGAGCAAGCATCGCACACCAGTGCCCCAAAAACACAGCCACGTCACACCACACCAGGAGTCACAGCTCCAAACACACAACGAGCAAGCATCGCACACCAGTGCCCCAAAAACACAGCCACGTCACACCACACCAGGAGTCACAGCTCCAAACACACAACGAGCAAGCATCGCACACCAGTGCCCCAAAAACACAGCCACGTCACACCACACCAGCCATCACAGCTCCAAACACGCAACGAGCAAGCATCGCACACCAGTGCCCCAAAAACACAGCCACGTCACACCACACCAGGAGTCACAGCTCCAAACACACAACGAGCAAGCATCGCACACCAGTGCTCCAAAAACACAGCCACGTCACACCACACCAGCTATCACAGCTCCAAACACGCAACGAGCAAGCATCGCACACCAGTGCCCCAAAAACACAGCCACGTCACACCACAGGAGCTATCACAGCTCCAAACACGCAACGAGCAAGCATCGCACACCAGTGCCCCAAAAACACAGCCACGTCACACCACACCAGCTATCACAGCTCCAAACACGCAACGAGCAAGCATCGCACACCAGTGCCCCAAAAACACAGCCACGTCACACCACACCAGGAGTCACAGCTCCAAACACGCAACGAGCAAGCATCGCACACCAGTGCCCCAAAAACACAGCCACGTCACACCACACCAGGAGTCACAGCTCCAAACACACAACGAGCAAGCATCGCACACCAGTGCCCCAAAAACACAGCCACGTCACACCACACCAGGAGTCACAGCTCCAAACACGCAACGAGCAAGCATCGCACACCAGTGCCCCAAAAACACAGCCACGTCACACCACACCAGCTATCACAGCTCCAAACACGCAACGAGCAAGCATCGCACACCAGTGCCCCAAAAACACAGCCACGTCACACCACACCAGGAGTCACAGCTCCAAACACGCAACGAGCAAGCATCGCACACCAGTGCCCCAAAAACACAGCCACGTCACACCACACCAGGAGTCACAGCTCCAAACACGCAACGAGCAAGCATCGCACACCAGTGCCCCAAAAACACAGCCACGTCACACCACACCAGCTATCACAGCTCCAAACACGCAACGAGCAAGCATCGCACACCAGTGCCCCAAAAACACAGCCACGTCACACCACACCAGCTATCACAGCTCCAAACACGCAACGAGCAAGCATCGCACACCAGTGCTCCAAAAACACAGCCACGTCACACCACACCAGCCATCACAGCTCCAAACACGCAACGAGCAAGCATCGCACACCAGTGCCCCAAAAACACAGCCACGTCACACCACACCAGGAGTCACAGCTCCAAACACACAACGAGCAAGCATCGCACACCAGTGCCCCAAAAACACAGCCACGTCACACCACACCAGCCATCACAGCTCCAAACACGCAACGAGCAAGCATCGCACACCAGTGCCCCAAAAACACAGCCACGTCACACCACACCAGCCATCACAGCTCCAAACACGCAACGAGCAAGCATCGCACACCAGTGCCCCAAAAACACAGCCACGTCACACCACACCAGGAGTCACAGCTCCAAACACGCAACGAGCAAGCATCGCACACCAGTGCCCCAAAAACACAGCCACGTCACACCACACCAGGAGTCACAGCTCCAAACACGCAACGAGCAAGCATCGCACACCAGTGCTCCAAAAACACAGCCACGTCACACCACACCAGGAGTCACAGCCTACATTCTGCCAAAGGCAACTCAAATGTGTTTACCTTTTGCCAAACGCAGCCCATGACAACCCGAGCAGCGCAAACCAAGCCACGCCTCCGGAACAGCTGCACGCGACACAGACCCAGCGCTTCAAAGCCATAACCACCAGTACCAAAATGCATCGTCAAAACTCCAAGCACTCGCCCAATACTGTTCTCCTCCACACAACCACGCTTATACAGTATATCTTGTTATTTGGATTATTCAAACCATGTATATCCAGATTGGACATGTAGATCAAATCTATCGTCTAGGTTTTTTCTCCTGCCTTCTTATTAGGCAGAAGCTCAAAGGTCGGCGCGTTCAATAACAAGGCTCTTGTCACACCTCTTTGAACACGCTTTACGCACTATAACTCAATACACACATACAAAGCCACAATCACAGCAACAAACAGCATGGACACATTTTTTCAATAAATCTATTGCTATTTTTAGACTAATTGTTGGTCATTTTGATTACTAATTTTATGCTATTTTTACGTTTATATTATTATTAGTAATTTATTTTTAAACGTTTTATTATCTATTTATTTACACTTTTTTACAGAACATATGATACTTATTTTTCAACAAACGCCTTTCTATTTTCTGTCCCTAATTTTCCCTACTCTTTATTTACTTATACTCTTTTAAAAAATGAACGTTCAGTTATTTTTATATTGTTTTTATTTATTTTTCTTAAAAAACCTACAGTCTGTTATAATTATACAGCTGTATATTATTTTCTTGTTATTTTCTTTCTCGTGCCAAAAAACAACATTTTAAAAACAGCACGGTATTTTGCTTTCTCTTCCTGTTTATTTTACGTGCTCGGAAAAAAGCTTCTATTCTCAATCTTCTTGTAGCTACTATGTTTAAAAAATCAGCACGTTATTCACGGTTTTCTCATTATTTTTCTTAAAAAAAGTACAACTAGTTTATTCTATTAATTAACTACGAAAATGTATACGTAAAGCCCCTCTTTAACCCACAACAACAAAATTTGTTTTTAAACCAATTAACAGAATTTTTTACAAATAGGTTTCTGCGTCACCTTCTCCTTTTGCCGGCCTGTCGTGTGGGATGGGATCTTTACGGAGACTCCGGTAACCTCTGGAACTTTCTCGTGAGAGCCGCGGGGATGGGATGGGCTGCGCTGTTGGACCTTTGTACCTTCGTGTGAGCAGCGGAGATGGAGGGCTGCTCTGTCGGACTCGTGTTATAAAAAGTCTACGGACGATTTGTTACAAAAATATCACGTCGGGGTCACCAAAATTGTGAAGGATTAAAAAGGTGCGTAACTAAGTTCGCCATCTGCTCCGGTCCACATCGAAATCACTCTCAGGAGAAAAGTTTCCTTCTAGAGGTCATTTATTCAATCAGATGTCACAGAATACATGTTACAGCTCAACATGCTTCTACGGACGTAACACGGAAGTCTAAAGACCAGTTGCACATCCATGTTTATATAGGCTTGGCTGTCGTGTCCCAAACGACACATAACTCTCGACCCTTGAACACAGATAATACGTAACTCTTAGACTTTAAACACAGAGAA
This sequence comes from Gobius niger, assembly GCF_951799975.1. Taxonomy (NCBI): domain Eukaryota; kingdom Metazoa; phylum Chordata; class Actinopteri; order Gobiiformes; family Gobiidae; genus Gobius; species Gobius niger. The sequence goes on along the minus strand of NW_027639179.1, from coordinate 196,876 downwards.
GTGTAGAGAACTGGGCAAAACATGTTTTCTTAGCCATTAATCGTTAACCCTATAGATTCGATAATCATTTGGACCAAAGTACAAGAACATTTACGAAAACATCTTACCCAAGGATGACAAGACAGAAAACACATGTTAGTCCAAGTTATGACCTCTGCGAAGGTTTTATAAATTGAAACAAGATTAATTAATCCATACACCTTTGCAGAAACACATGCAATAATCTCTGTATTTAGGCATACATGACTTTATCTGCGTCACATTATTAAGCACTTACACTATAGCACTATAGCAGTGCAGTGTAAATCTGCACTGCTATAGTCTGTTTATTTTATTAGGCTATTTACTGTTTATACTTTTTGTCCCCACAAAGTACTTGGTAGTCACTGTATAAGATACCACGATTTACTATTTAATTGTTCACAGCTCCTGCCCATTTGTACACCCTGAGTGTTTTGAAAGCGGAATATAACGAGTGCATTTCTCCATTGTGACATCACATCAATAAAGGCTATGTTAATAATTCATGATTACCCCTAAAAAGCAAAAAGTTGCAGTATTTTTAACTGTGAGCCATGACTCATGAGTCACAAATAATTCATAAATACCCCTAAAAAGCAAAAACGTGTGGTATTTTTAACTGTGAGCCATGACTTATGACTGGTGAGTCGCGACTCATAGATCGTGAGTCACGCGAGTCCCCGGAAGTTGCCGTGAGTCGCAAATCGTGCTTGCCCTTTCTGGGAAATAGGCCACTGTATTTCCCACACTGACACATGTTCTTAACTGAGCTTAGAAAGACCAGACAGGTACGCATCAACTCGTCTGTGTGCGCTCAGCAACACAAAAAGACCAAACATGTTAGCATTTAGCCTCTCCTCTCTCCAAATGGGGGTGAAGTTAGAAGCGACCAAGCTCTTCCATGTTTCCCTATTTTAATAGTTACACAATCCAAGCCTAGTTACAGAAAAAAAAAGTAAAAAAAAAAAAAAAAAAAGGTACTTTATTGTAAGGTGTTGTAATACCGTAGGAGCACTTCGATATCCAGGCAGTAAATGAAGACATTACTGTGCGGATGTCAAAGTGCTCCTAAGCCTTACAACAGTTCCCCTTTTTAACCGCTTAGAAAATCAACATGTTTAATTTGTGTGACTATACATTTCTTCTAACATCACCCCCGTGGGACAAAGATCAACTCGGCTCAGGTAAGAACATATCTCAGTATGGAAAAACAATGGCATGTTCCTTTAAAAAGGAAAAGTAGTCAATCATCTCATATCCCTGTACTTTACATGCCTGCCAAGTGCCGTCAGTAGGTATCAAAACGACAGCATTTGGCACATCATAGACAGAATTTGCGCACTGGCTGCTATGCTATCAGATGAGGGCATATGAAAACTTATCTTTCATGCTCTCATTCATTTATTTATTTCTTCGTTCATGTCATGCATCAGTTAGCGTTGGCTGCCGTTTCGCCATTTTGTCTTAGTTTCACAAAATTATGTCATTCTCAAATCAACAGGAAGATGAGTTGATTCACAAAAAGATATTTCCTTGAGGTTTGAGCAGTAGGAACTAGAAATTAATTCTCACGTGGAGTAGTGTTGGCCTTGGCCCGAGATTTGGCCCCAGCCTTCAACGGGTGACATGAGGCTTGATTCCTAGAGTCTGAAATATCAAACAGCCAGCAACTATGATGGCAACTAATGCTTAAAGGGGCTGGAAGCAAGTTCGCCATTTTATACTCACTACTGCCACCTCTGGCCATATATGTAACTGCACCTTCTATATTAAGCTCGTGCATGACGGCAATTCGGGCCGAAGTGACACATTTTTGAGTGACTGTACAGGATTTTAGAGGCAGTTGTGGTGAACAGGTCTGAGCTCATTCTACACATTAGGACATGGCTGGAACATGTAGGTGGAGGAAAATACTTAATTTTAACATTTTTAAACTCCTTATAGTCCCTTTAACTCACAACCAGTGAGAAACTTGCATGGGCTTATCTTTGTTGAATGGGATTGTAGATGTGAGAGGAGCGTGCAAATATTCACGAGTGGACATTTCACCGTCCTGAGATCTGGCCATACTAACAGTCATGGCTTCATTTTCAGAAGCTGCAACACAAAATAGCTTGTAACTATCCTACTGTGTACACACAAGACATTTCCATGTTTCATTAGTTGTCATCAGCACCCACAAGCAGAGTCGTGCATGTTGGTGTCTTGAATGGCCAGCTTTTCCGGTGCCTCAGGGTAGCTGGGCGGTTTTCCACAAAGCAAATAGTGAGAAAAAAAATAAAATAAAAATAAATCATCCATCTACAAGCAAAAATGGCACAATCTTAATAATGTCATTAGTGAAAATCACCTGTGATGTCCGCCTCTTCTGAATCTGTCAAGTCTGCATTTAAAAAAAAATAAACAGTAGTCTACATTTGTAACCTATTGACACATTGGGCCTCAAATTTTAGTCATCTATAAATGCAAGAAACATCTCACTATTCATGTGTGAGTACCATGCATATCTCTCAATTATTCTGATCGAGCTAGATAGGACAATGGTAGGCATCTTTTTTTCTAGAGTGTGAGAAACATACCCTTTACAAAACCCTCTGGAAGTCCTTTTTTGATCTAATCGGCACATCCTCCTTATCCTCCTCCGCCTGGCTTGTCAAGTTGTAGGTAGCGCATTCACGCCGCTTAGCTAAAATTCAGAATTAAAAATATATATATTGACTTGCTTGTGTTATTACACACACACACACACACACACACACACACACACACACACACACACACACACACACACAGACACACACACACACACACACACACACACACTGCACGGCCGGAAAAACGCTTTGTTTTCCTGTAGTGACTGATTTCATGTGGACTTCTCCAGTCCCATGTTAACAGATAGGAGAAAAACGTCCGGAATAAGGCGAATAAGCGACCACTATAGAACCAAATGAAGGAATCCTTTATACCCATTTTAAGAACCACTGTGGCAGACACACTTGTACAGAGCAAATTATAGTGCAATGTTATCGAAAAGGACACACAGCCCATTTAACAAATCACTAATTGTCACGTTAGAGGGCACAACATGCAATGATTTTCATCAGTAGCAGCAAGATCATTAGACAGTCAGCCTGGGTGAAGTTAGTGGATAAAGTGACAGGTGTGGTCAAGACAGTTTCATCATGTGCAGAGGAGGGATGAGGGGTTACTTTGGGAAAAGCATTTTGTGGCAGGAGGTGAGAGAGTTTAATTGTGGCAAGAAAGAACATGCAGATGGTAGTCACCAAGAAAGATGCACAGACAAATGGAAACAGGTGATTAGCCGTGATCCCTGCAGGGTTATAGCTAAAAGAAAAAAGAACATTTCACCTTTGACATGGTGAAGGGGTATAAGGACATAACCACCCCGTTTCTTGAGGGAGGCAGGTCACCTTCCTTCACTTTGGCACAGTAGTCCGTTTTTCATCCTGATTTGACCACTTCCTATGCACACTATATTCAGAAGTCCAGAGCTACATGGTTTGTGAAATAATGGAGAAGTGTGACGCTGGTGCAGGATTTCACAAGCAAAGGTACCATCTGCATTTTTTGTTGTTGAATGAAGGCAAATTTGTCGTCTCTCAAGAGAAAACAACAGTCCCTTTCTTTAACAGAAGCAAACACTTCAAGGTTGACTTTGCTTCTGCCCTTTTGTGAATGTTCAATTTCAGACAAACGCCTGGTGACTTGTTCCAGGGGACTTCTACCACTCCTCACATGTTTCTTAATTTGTTGCAGGTAGTTTTCAAATGGAAAACAGGACAGGTCATTTAAGGAACAGTTGAAGTGGCTTACATCTTCGTGGAGATGAATTAGCCCATGTACGTTGTATACAGCAAAGGACTTGCCATACAGGCGGCACGGTAGCGCAGCGGTTAGCGCCTCCGCTTCACAGCTAGAAGGTCCCGGGTTCGACTCCCACCAGGACGGGGCCTTTCTGTGTGGAGTTTGCATGTTCTCCCCGTGTCTGCGTAGGTTTCCTCCGGGTACTCCGGTTTCCCCTACCCCTAAAAACATGTGCAATAGGTGAATCCTCCAGCCAGGTGATTCTGACCATCAGCCTGGCTCCACATCATGGAGATGGGTCCCCGGGCGCGGCACTGCCGTCGACCACTGCTCCTTACGGGTCGCCCCAGCGGCATCGAAGGATGGGTTAAATGTAGAGGACAAATTTCCCTACGGGACAATAAAGTATACAAAAAAACAAACAAGGTCAGCACAGCACATGACAAAGTGTTTGGTTAGTTCCTGAGCATAATGGAGATAGGCATTGTGAATCCTATCATCTGACTCCAGCATTATTGACATGGCCAAGAAATGTGTGTATCTCTCTGGGGCAACACAGTTTTCAACACCACAGGTCCTGTGTATAGCAAAAACTGCCGTAATTCAGTTGCTTTCCACCTGTCTAGTTCATGTAAAGACCGTGGCTGCCGTGCAAACTCACTTGGCATCTTCCCTCTCAATGCAATTATTTTTTTGAGAAATTGCATCTCTTTGCTTTGGAGATAGACGGCAGATTTTTGGGCCACGTGTCAAGTAAATCAATAGGCGCCTCACTACTGCCAAGCACACCATATGCATGTAGTCCAGGACAAATGAGCTAACACACGGAATTCCTGGAGCTATCAAGGGGCTAGCATCAGTTTAGTGGTTCTTGTATTCCACTCTGGAGAAACTGTCATCTGTCCGAGAAGTGCCTTCCTGCCCACTGAAAACTATTCTTCCCTCAACACGAGAACCTCTTACTACACATCTTTCACAACTCTCATAGGAAGTGTGGCCCTTAATACATTTTAGATATGCCCTTGCTGGCGCATCGCAGATCAAAGCATCAATATTGACCGAGTAAGTCTGGCCTTCTTGAATAATACCATCATCTTTGAGATGTTTGTACTTTGTCAGGAAGTCTTTCAGATAGTCCTCGATTGGACTTGGACTTTTGGCCACTAAACATCGCAGCAATAAATGGATCAAAATGGCCACACTTCACCAGTATTGGCCAGAATTGGACACCACTACTTTTGAAAAGTGGTATGCCATCAATGTTTACACTAAGGTGCACATCATTACTCTCCATCTGAATTAAATAACAGTGGATCCCTTTTTCCAAGCCATAGTACGTGTACTGTCCGCCACATTTAGGCTCCGTTGTATTAGACTGCGGTGTAGCAAGCAGTGTCCGGCAATCGACAGGCAATAAGTGCCCTTGTTTCCTTAATATGGGCAGTAAACCATTAAAGGAATAGGCCACCGTTTTTACATACAAGATATGTTCTTACCTCACTTTAGACGTGTTAATATATCCCCGTCTGGTCTTTGTCCGTGCGCTCACACATACGCAGCCTCTCCCACATGTCACATAGCTCCAAAAAAGCTCACGATAGAAGCTACCAAGCTCTTCCACGTGTTCCCTATTTAAATAAAGTTACGTGAAGTGTTTTCATGCCAAGTATATTTACCCAGAAATGTAGCATGTCGATTTTATAAGCAGATAAAAAGGGGGACTATATTGTGAGGCGTAATGATACGAGGAGCACAGCGTCCACGTAGTAACTCCTAAAGACTTCCCCCGCTCACTTCCGTCAATAACCTTTAGGAGTTACTGCGCGGACGTTTTACTCCTCGTATCATTACGCCTCACAATATAGTCCCCCTTTTTATTTGCTTATAAAATCCACATGCTACATTTCTGTGTAAATATACTTCACATGAAAACACTTCACGTAACTTTATTTAAATAGGGAACACGTGGAAGAGCTTGGTAGCTTCTATCGTGAGCTTTTTTGGAGCTATGTGACATGTGGGAGAGGCTGCGTATGTGTGAGCGCACGGACAAAGACCAGACGGGGATATATTAACACGTCTAAAGTGAGGTAAGAACATATCTTAGTATGTAAAAACGGTGGCCTATTCCTTTAAGTGTCAAAGAAATATTTTCCCCAAACACCGTTTTACTTGAGTAACTGTTTGGATCAATTATTTTTAATTGTATTTGAGTAAAATTGTATATAGTAACGTTACTCGGTTATTTGAGTAAATATTTTGCCCATTCCACCCACCTCTGACAATATTTACGTATAAGAGCTTTTCAAGGGTCTTGGCATAACCAATTGTTTATTTTTGTTGTTTTCTGTTATTTGTGCGACAAAATGATTGTAAATAAGTTCTTAGAAATCTATTTGTTTTGAAATACCAATTGATATATTTTTCTTCAATTGTGCTTCAATAAGTTTGCTTCGTGTACAATTCTGACTTGTTGCCTATGAAATGCAAATCAATAAATGTTTTATGCTTTTGCTGACACCCGTTTTCTCTTTCTGCATGATCTTACAGTGTGTTTGTGAAGGCTCTCACTCGTCCGGAAAGTATTCATCACCATGAGACTTTAATCGCCGACGCCGACTGGACTGGGTTTAGTTGAGTTGAGGACGTTTCGCTTCTATACACAGAAGCTTCTTCTTAGCTAGTGTGGTCAGAATGAGAGCTAGGAAGAAGCATTTGTGTATAGAAGAAAAACCTCAACTAAACACAGTCCAGTCGACGATTAAAGCTTAGGACTATTATCTTTTTACCTAGCAATAAACCATTTTATTGCGGAAATAGAGAACAAATGTAGAGTTCTATTTATATTTAATCAACAATTTACTAAACATTTTCATATCGATATGACTTATTATACAAATATATTAAAGTTGATTGACAAAACGAGGCTCAATCTGGAAAACAGTGCAAGTGCAACTTAATGCCAAAATTGATATCTTATTTAAAAATGTTGGATCTTTAAAATTTTGTTCAGAACAGGCACTAAACACCAAACATTAACAAAACTGAACATCTACTACTATAGAAATGCCAAAACGTCATGGTTCATGTCCTCCCACGTTGCGGCCACTCATCGCTTTTGCAAGTTGGGTCAGAGCAGTCAGAAAAGATTGATTAAAGGCAGCATTGTGCACACTCTCCTCCCTCCGCAAGGCAGACTCCATCTCCCTCCATCTCCCTTGCTTCACGTGCATCATCTAGGAGCATTTGGACATGATTGTCGCGCTGGACTCTGTTTAACTCCTGTTGTCTCAAGTCTTCTGAATGAATTTCTTTCAGGACTGATGGAACATCTTGTTGGAACAATGTCCTTTTTCTCTTGCCTAAAAACACAGTAAATTATAAGTCATTAGTTAATTGTTGACTAGGAATCTCTCATCCCAATGCTGGCAGACATGCTATAACTGTACATTTACCTCATTTACCACATTTCATCTACCACTTTGTTTATATTGCTCCTCGTTAACTACATTTCTCCCAAACAGTTTAAAGAAAACTTACGTTGCATTGCAGCTGGTGCTGAAGCTGATATCGGTGCAGCTGAAGCTGGTGCTGGTGTTGATGCTCCAGCCGGTGCAGAGGCTGGGGCTGCGGATGGCGGAGGGGAGTTTAGGGGGAGTTCAATGGTGTAGACAGAATTCTCCTCACTTAATGAAAAGGAATCTGTAACAAATATTAACACATACACTTTAGATACAAGACAGACCATTGTTGTTGTTTTATAATTTAAATGTTTAAAAAAAAAAAAAAAACATCCTTGGGTTGGAGTAATGTGTTGATTTGATAATAACATTCTTAGCTAGCCTAACCTCTTAACCCAGCGCTTTTTCTCCAGTTTAGCTTTACTCAAATCTAAAAGCTTCTCGACTAGTTTACAGCCTATACGCCAGAGTAACGTCTCATCTGAAAGCTAGAAGCAGATCTTTTTCCTTGTGTTGTTGACGTGATGCCGTTTTTGTCACTTTTCTGTTTCAGTTTTATACTGCTTTTTTCGAGAAGCCTTTAGATCTGGGTATTGCCAAACTGGAGAAAATGTGGTCAGTTCAGGTGGGGGGTAATGGGTTAATTACGGACATCGATATATGGTTAAAATTACGTGTTGATTCAATGTTGCTTTTATTCGGGCTTTAGTTGTAAGTCCAGTTTGTGCTCTGCTTTAAAACGAGTCTTTACCATAATCAGATCAAAACCAAGGACAGTTCTGGTACTAAAGCAAAGGTAGTTAAAAATCACGTTACAGCAAACCTATCAAAACATAGCGTGTAACCTAGCTTTTCAGACGCCAAATTTGGAAACTGGCGTCTGAAAGCTAGCGTAAATACAAGTAACTTCATTCTAACACAGGTTGGAGAAGACACATTTCAGGCTGTTTGCACTAACACTTCTGAAACACTCACCTTCCTCTTCTGTCAGTGACTCCAACAGCGCGGTAGCAGCAGAGTCATGTCCACCGTCCCTGCCACTGTTGACCGGACGGTGGCCGTAAATTGCGTCCATCTGGTGAAACCACTTCCACACTTTTTTGTCCGCTCCACTCTTGGAATTGTAGTCTTTGTTTTCTTTATAATCGCTCTTTAGCTTTTTGAGCTTCTCTCTGCACTGGGTGGAGGTCCGAGTGTACCCGAACTCAGCCATCCGCTCCGCCAGCTCTTGGAAAATCCGCTCATTTCGCGTTGCTCCATCAAGTTCCCTCTGGATTTTCTCGTCCCCGACTAAACAAATAAATGTCTGGACCTCACTGATTGACCAGGGATTAACCTTTCGTCCCGCAGCAGTCATTGTTTTTTTTTTCCTTTGCTATGTTTTGTCTGTTGTTGTTGTTGTCGTCTTCGGTCTTTTAAAAATGGCGGTTTTCGCTTCTCGCTCAGCTCCGCCCAGCTCTTGCCACTGTTGGCCTCTGATTGGTCAGAGAATTCTGACCAATCAGAGGTCATCAGTCTCTGACGTCACGGACCTGCTTGGCCTGATTAGAACCCCGGCCAAGCAGGTCCTAAAAAAGGGCCCGAGTAACGGTAAAGTGGGCTGATCGAAACACTCATAACAGGGGTAGATCCAAGTAGAGTAGATTAGAGTAGAGTAGGTGGAACCAAGCCATAAGACTTCAGATGGAGTCAATGATTCTACTGGGGTTTAGATCAGGACAAGATTAGGGAAGCATTTATTTTATCTCTAGTGGTTTTGATTTTATCATTAAAGAATTCAAGGAAGTCATCGCAGCTAAGGGTATTAGGGATTGAAGGTTCTACTGCACTGTGACTGTTTGTTAGCCGGGCCACGGTAGAGATTAGATCGGGCCCAAAATATCAAGCGCGACCCGAGCCGAGCCCGCGGTTATAAAGCCCGACCCGACCCAGCCCGAGCAATTAACGTGAATTGTCAGCCCGAACCGAAACAAACCCGACGTAAATAATGATTTATTTAAGGCTCAGATCAATGCATCTGCACAGCAGCACCATGTTTGTGAGGTACGCGGCTACGCGCACGGCATACGTGCACGCAGCAGTAGCGCACATACCTGAGTGGGCAGAGACGTACGCGGCGCGGAGCAGCTCCATGTGTCTGTCTCCTCTTTTCCGTATCTCTCTCTCCTCCTCCTTCATGTTTCATAAACATCACGCTCTACAAAAGCTACTTTTTACGCAGTAACAGGAACCAAACTGCTTATTTATCCACTGTTGATGAAACGCTGTCCTGAGAGAAAGACTGAAGAGTGATGTTCTCTGTGTGGCGCCGGTATCACAGCCTGACCACGCTGCGCCCGCCCCCCGCACCTGCACCACCTCCCTCCCGGACTCCTCTATTTTATTTTGCGTATTGCCACATTTTGTATCCAATAGACTCCGCCTATTGCATTGATTTTAGAGATAATAATGACATTAATAAAAAAAAAAAAAAAAGAAAATTGAGCCCGACCCGACCCGAGCCCGACTCTCATGCGGGAAATCTCGGCCCGGCCCGGCCTGAATGTCGGGTCGGGCTTGGGCCGGGCTCGGGCCTAAAATCTAACCTCTAGGCCACGGTGCTGAAGAGAAACCTAGGGTTGTTTTTCTTTGCTTCAATTAATGAAGAGTAGTAGTTTGTTTTTGCTTTCCTCATGGCTTGCTTATATGCGAGTAGGCATTTGTTCCAATATCTAAGAGATTGTTCAGTGGGCGAATTGCGCCATAACCGCTCTAACTTGCGAGTCTTCCGCTTAAGCGCTCGTGATTCCGCGTTGTACCTGCAGGGGGCGACACACCTTGGCCGAATGTTTGCAACTTGACTGCCACCGGTCTGGAGAAAGCAATACTCACTAATGGAATCACGAAGAAGAAGCTAACAGGCTAACGGGCAAAGCTAACTGTGGGCTAACGTCACTTTAAACAGTATTTACAGCCAAGTTTAAGTGAAAAAAATATTTCCATTGTATAATTGGATGCACAGTAACCCTCTCTCCCTTCACCTTTCCTGTCAGCGTAGTATTTACTTTCCAAGACAATTAATAAGTTAAACAATCGTAACTTGCTACTACACCTGCAGTTGCGCTGATGGCCTCTAGGGGGAAGAGTTACTTAGTACTGCTTTAAAACCAAATCAAGGGTGTGTTTATGACAGTGAGTAGTTTTATTCACATTTTGTGTGAAGCCAACCCCGTCCAGCAGGCACTAAATGCCCTGCTCAGACTGTCACTCTTATTATCGACGTGGATGTTAAAGTCACCCACTATTATAATTTTATTCCAATCCAACACTATAATGGCTAAAAACTCTGCTAAGAAGTAATAATAATAATAATGCAGCGCTTTTCTGGACACTCAATGACGCTTTACATTGCATTATTCATTCACTCCATACCCGGTGGTGGCAAGCTACTATTGTAGCCACAGCTGCCCTGGGGTAGACTGACAGAAGCGAGGCAACCAGTCTGCGACATCGGCCCCTCCGACCACCACCAACCACTCACTCACTACATTCGCTAGGCTTCCTGGTGTTACTAAGCGGTCTCCCATCCTAGTACCAACCAGGCCCTTCCCTGCTGAGCTTCCAAGGTCTGACGGGATTGGGCAGAGCAAAGGCGGTATGCCCAATCCCGTCTACCTAACTTTACTTTTGGGTATTTGCATTAGGTTATTTGGTCGTACACCAGCGTTAATGTTTTAGTGCTTGGTGTACGGGGGACAGACACAGTCTTTATTTGTTCTGGTATTTGTATTAAGTTATTTGGACGCACACCAGTGCTTGTTTTGTTAGCTTTTGATATTTTAGCCTTTGGTTTACGGAGGACAGACACAGTCTTTATTTGTTCTGAAGAATCTACACACTTGATTTGTGACAATCCGGGAGCAGGGTTGGTGGTTACAGAGGAGCGTTCTACACTACTGCTCTGCACCCGGAGCTCATATCTGGACCGTCAATTTAGGCCGCGACTGAGGCTATCGGCCACATTCTTAGATAAAAGGGATGCACCATCCAAATTTGGATGTATGCCATCCCTGCGCATGAGCTTGGGCTTTCCCCAAAAGGCGCTCCAATTGTTGACATATCCAACATCATTTTGCTCGCACCATCTAGACAACCAGCAGTTGAATGATAAATGTCTGCTATACATTTCATCATTGACCAAATTGGGCAGAGGACCAGAGTATATTACGGTATCTGACATCGACTTAGCCAATTCACACACCGCGCCTACTTGCAATTTGAGAATCTCTGACTGTCTCCGCCGAATATCGTTACCACCCGCGTGGATCACGATCTGACGGAACCGCCTCCCTCCCTGCTTTAAGTGCCTAAGGTTACCTTCGATGTCACCAACTCTGGCCCCCGGATAACACCTAACCAAAGCTGCTGGGATCTTCACGTCCCTAACTATGGAGCTTCCAATCACCAGAGTATCAGGTTCAGCCGGTGTGGCGCTGAGGGGAGAAAACCTGTTCTGGGCGTGAAGAGTTTGGTGCGCTACGGGTGTGCGCTTAGTACTTCCCCCACCCCGAACAGTCACAAATCCGTCCTGGTCTTGTCCCGGCTGCACGGGACCCGCTGCGGGGCTAGCCTCAGCCTGGCTAACCTCTCTGGCACTGTCGGAGCGGACTGCGGCTACGGTCCCTGTCGCTATCTGACTGTAGCTAACGCTAGCCTTCACCAAAACTCCGGCCAGCCGCTCCTCTAACTCGGACACCCTGGCCTCCAAAGCTGCCACTACACTACACCTAACGCAACTACTCCTATCGTCTTTGAAAGAGGCAGGGTTCTGACTCGACATACGGCAAACTGAGCAGAACAGCACTAAAGAGGCAGAAGTAGATGGGGCAGCCATGGCTAGGCTAGCGGGCTAAGCTAGCCAGTGAGCTACCACGTAACGGAGAAGAGAATTTAATCCACGCAGAAGTGTTGGTTCAAGCGGAGAATTGGGTCCGCGAGATAATGGGTCAAATTAGATCTACAGTGCCTCTCATACACCTTGAACTTTTGCACATTTTGTCATGTTTACAACCCTAAACATAAAGATTTTATTTTTTTACTGAACGTTCACACACAAGTAACCAACAACTGTGAAGTGAAAGCAAAATGATACATGATTTTGTTATTTTTTTTAAAATAGAAAAGTGAAAAGTGGGACTTGCATAAGTATTCATACAGCATGAATGAATACTTTGTGGAACCCCCTTTTACTGCAATAACAGCAGCAAGTCTCTTGGGGTTTGACTCTACAAGATTTGCAAATCTAGAAACTGAAATTTTAGCCCATTCCTCTTTACAAAACAACTCCAGCTCTGTCACATTAGAAGGAGAGCGTTTGTGAACAGCAGTTTTCAATTCTTTCCACAGATTTTCAATAGGATTTAGGTCAGGACTTTGACTGGGCCATTCTAACACATTAATATGTTTTTATTGAACCATTCCATTGTAGATTTATCTTTGTGTTTAGGGTCATTGTCCTGCTGAAGGTGAATCTCCGCCCCAGCCTCAGTTCTCTTGTGACTCCAGCAGGTTTTCCTCCAAAATGTCCCTGTATTTGGCTCCATCCATGTTCCCAACTATTCTTACAGTCTCCCCAGTCCCCGCTGAGGAAAAGCAGCCCCACAGCATGATGCTCCCCCCCGTATATCTGACACTGGGGATGGTGCACTCAGGACCATGAGCAGTGTCAGGTTTGCTCCATACATAACGTTCTGTCTCATCAGACCAAAGCTCCTTCTTCCACATGGAGCTGTGTCCTCCATATGACTTCTACAAACTTCAAACAGGATTTCTTATGGCCTCCTTTCAATAATGGCTTTCTTCTTCCACTCGTCCATGAAGGCCAGATTTGTGTAGACACGACTTATAGTTGTCCCATGTACAGATTCCCCCAGCTCAGCGGCAGGACTTCACAGCTCCTCCAGAGTTATCTTGGGGCACATGGTTGCCTTTCTGACCAGTGTTCTCCTTGTTCGCTCTGATATTTTAGGTGGAGGACCACGCCTTGGTAAGTTGGCAGTGGTGCTTTACTCTTTCCATTTCCGAACAATGGATTGAACAGTTGCTCCGGGAGATGTTCAAATCTTGGGAAATCTTTGTATAACTTAAGGCTGCTTTAAACTTCTCCACAGCTTTATCCCTGACCTCTCTGGTGCTCCTGGACCTTCATGATGTTGTTTAGTGACCAACACACTCCGACCACAGCTCTGAGGGCCTAAAAGAACAGCTGAAATTATACTGAGAGTAGATCACACACAGGTGCCTCTGTTTAACCGTTAGGCCAAGGTGTGAACATTCTGGAGTCATTAGAAATGTTTTAAAGGCAATTTAATGCACTCAGAAAATGCTGTATGATACTTATGCAAGCCCCACTTTTCACTTTTCTATTTTCTGAAAAATAACAGAATCATGTATCATTTTGCTTTCACTTCACAGTTGTCTGTTGCTTGTGTGTGAACGTTCAGTAAAAAAATACAAATAAAATCTTTATGTTTAGGGTTGTAAACATGACAAAATGTGTAAAAGTTCAAGGTGTATGAATACTTACGAGAGGCACTGTATAACCAGCTAGAGTGGACTCTAAAGCTACGTTTAATACGTGGATTAACAATAGTAACAGAGAGAGCTAAAGTTGCTCACGACGAGCGTCAACACACCGGATGTGACGTCCGATTCTGATTCCGACAGATAAGAAATCTCTACACCTCTTTCTTTTTATACGCTTCTAAGAACACACAAAAAAGGATAACAACAAACTTAATTAATAACATACAAGAATTATTTACAAGGAAAAAGACATTGTTTTACAAGATATTTTTGTGTCTCGAACTTAGCTCTTTAAATGTTCTACATGTTGCAATAGTTCCCTTTAACGTCATGGAGGTCATGACCAATCCAAGAAGCTTGGATCTAGCTGTTGAGATCCCAATCTTCCGCAGCAGCTCTTCGATTTCTTCTTGCCATTTCTCTCTGGCTTGAGTTCCCTTTGATTCCGTGGTGGGTTGATTCATATACAATGGCCACGTCCACCACCAGTGCGGTCCCGTCCTTTGACATAATTAAGTCCGGAACTCCGACTTTTCCTGCTGGTCCTGAAATCCTCTTTTCTTGGAGGACCGTCCATTCTTTGGCTTGGGCAACATCCGTCAGTTTATTGCATATTCTATTGTGGTTCGCCATTCTTACTTTCCGAAGGGTCTTGCATACAGCCACTATGTGCAGAAGTGTCTCCGGAGAAACTCCACAGAGCCGACATGTAATAGATTTCTTTGTGCGGCCCCTGGAGTATGTGGCAAGACAATGAAAGGTGCTAGATCTTAACCTCAGGGCAGTTAGTAATTCATAGTGGGATAGGCGTCTCCCAATTGGATCAATCACCCATGCATTCGAGACGTCATCGTTCTCAAAATTGCAGATACCTGCTTCTTGAGTGTTGAGTTTTTTTCCATCTGGCAAACTCCAATTTCTTGAGGCGTGTTGATGACACCAATTTAATGTCAACATTGTCCACTCCAGGGAATACCTCATTTGAACGAAGATTGGCCCATCTCGCTTTTATTGAGGTTTCAAGATTTAATGCTTCGGCCATGGCAGCGACGACCTGGTCACTGGATGAGGCCAAGCTTACCATCCTCTTAAGTTGCACTGCAGGAACACATTTTTCAAACTTTTGGATACCAAGTCCACCGTCCTTACATCTTGAGTACAGAAGTCTGTCTTAGTAGAGCGGTTAAGCATAAAAATTGTGCACTTTGTGAAGAAAGCATAAAATTTCTCCCAGTGTTATTACATATTATATGCATTAATTTCAGATGTGGAGGTAAGCTGGATTTGACCTCTGAGGGCAGCCATCTTGGATTATTCAAAATGGCCACCGTAAAACTTATTTTCTCAATTTTTTAGCTTCTAATTGACCTATAGTTTTGATCTTAGTGTCAAAACCTACATTTTGAGGGGCAATGAATCCAATGGAATCAAATTCAATAAGCTAGACCTGACCACAATGCTGTTTTACTCTTTAATAACAACTTTACTGATGTTCAACTAAGCGTCATGGCACACTTTAATGTGCCATAAAATACAATTATAGGCAAGGCAAGGCAAATGTATTTGTACAACACATTTGTTTGTTTGTTTGTTTGTATACTTTATTGTCCCCATAGGGAAATTTGTCCTCTGCATTTAACTCATCCTTCGATACCACTGGGGCAACCCGTAAGGAGCAGTGGGCGACAGCAGTGCCGCGCTCGGGGAAACCGTCTCCATGATGTGGAGCCAGACTGGTGGTCAGAATCACCTGGCTGGAGGATTCACCTATTGTACATGTTTTTAGTGGTAGGGGAAACCGGAGTACCCGGAGGAAACCTACGCAGACACGGGGAGAACATGGAAACTCCACACAGAAAGGCCCCGTCCTGGTGGGAATTGAACTTGGGACCTTCCAGCTGTGAAGTGGAGGCGCTAACTGTGCCGTCCCATTTCGTGCACAAGGCAACTCAATGTGCCTCACAGCAACACCATTAACACAACAAAACTAAATCAATACAACGCATAAAACTATATATAAAAATATGTATTTTAATATGTATTTATTGAAATGATATATTAAAATGAGTTAAAATACAGTCAATTGCCATAGGCATCAGTAAATAAGTGGGTTTTCAGCCTGAACTTAAACACAGTCAGAGTTGAGGCCTGTCTCACATCACTGAGGCTGTTCCAGACCTTTGCTGCATGAACTTGAAACGCAGCCTCAGCGTGTTTAGTCCTGACTCTGGAACCACCAGGAGACCCCTCCATGAGGATCTCACAGCCCGAGGTGGTTCATACGGCTGTAACATGTCAGAGATGGATTTCAGAGCTAAACCATGGAAAGACTTGTAACAAGCAGAGCTGTTTTAAAGTCTATTCTCTGAGTGACAGGAAGTCAGTGCAGAGACCGGAGCACTGGACTAATATGGTCGTATTTCCTGTCTCTGGTCAGGACTCGAGCAGCAGCATTTTGGATAAACTGCAGTTGTCTAACAGCTCGTTTGGAAAGGCCTGTGAGCAGCCGTTACAATAGTCTGACCGACTGGAGACAAATGCATGAATTAGTCTCTCCAAATCAGGTTTAGACACTAGTTTCTTATTTTAGCAATGTTTTTGAGGTGGTAATAGGCTGCTGATGCAATGGACTTAATATGACTGTTCAAATTCAGGTTTGAGTCCATGATTACCCCGAGATTTCTAACTTGATTTTTGGTTCTAGTGAAAGAGCTTCAAGATGACCAATGACAACCCCTCTGTGTTTTTGTGGCCAAAGACGATTATCTCAGTTTTATCTGTATTAAACTGGAGAAAGTTATTTTGCATCCACACACTAATCTGTTTAATACAATGACACAGTGAATCTACAGGCCCATGTTCACCCGCTGTCTGAGTATCATCTGCGTAATTGTGATAGAACATATTGTTACTGGATAGTAATTGACCCAATGGAAGCATGTACAGATTGAACAAGAGGGGCCCCAGAATCGACCCTTGGGAACCCCACAGGTCAATGCCATACAGTCCAAGACACAGCTATTAATCTCGACACAGTAAGTCCTGTCTTTAAGGTAGGACACAAACCACTCGAGCCTTTCCAGAGATTCCCACCCAGGTTGTTAACGTCTCTAGTAAGATCATATGGTCCACTGTGTCAAATGCAGCACTAAGGTCCAGCAGAACTAAAACTGTGAACGTGTCTGCATCTGTATTTAGCCCGATGTAATTAGTCATTAGACCCTGTCTCAGTACTGTGACCGTGTCTGCATCTGTATTTAGCCTGATGTAATTAGTCATTAGAGGCTGTCTCCGTGCTGTGACAGGGTCTAAAGCTCGACTGAAACACAGCAAAAACATTCCCAAGAAAACAGATTAGGTATAGACTGAAAATTATTTATTTCTGTGGCATCAAGATAAACAGATATAAACAGATAAACGTTTAAGTGCAAAGTTCAGCTCAACTCTGATTGAAAGGCAACTCAAACAGATGTGTTTTTTAAAGTAAAAATACTGTAGTTAGCAGCAGCATGCTAATGCTGGCTTCAACAGTCAAGGCTGCGACAGAAACTCTGACTGAGTCACATCTAAACTAGTGAAATAGGCTATTATTGGTGTTTGCATTTTAGTTGGAGAAATACTGTTACAGAATCACTGATATAACATATTTATAATGCGTTTAAGCAAAAAATCAGTGCATCACTAATTTAATAACACATACCATTAGCTTGTCCTCCTTGAAGCTTGCTAGCATATGGGGCGGGCTCTATTGTATTGTTCATTTAAATGTTTTTGCCTCTCTTTATTGGACTGAGGATTTATAGTAAGCAATAATGCAAATTTGATCAGTGGGATTATATTTCTCCAGTGAGTTAATGTCAGTTTTGGAGAAAAAAGCAATAAAGGTACTTTTTTGTTATTATTATGTAATATATATATATATACACATATTTTAAAAAATATATATATTTAATTATGTAATAAATAATTACTCTTGTAATTACCTGAACAACTGCTAAACGTGTGTTTTGGACCATCCCATTTGCAGCCATGTGGTTTACTCATGTACACGTTTCCATAGCAACATGGGCAAATTCTAACACTCACCAGGGGACACAGCATATTTTTGACACTGGACAATGCAAAATAATATAGCCACATGTGTTAGATATCGTTAGCCACATAGCATAATTGCCTAACTCATTTTTGTTTTGATTTTTGAAAACTTGTAAAAAGACGTTTTATAGGAAACACATTGTTTTTCTCTTATTGCCATTTTAACAATACAAAATGACTTAGGCAATTATGCTATGTGGCTAACGATATGTTAAATGCATAGAAGTACACTGTTTTACACACTGTGAATATGATTTTGTTACATACAAGCTGAAAAAGTCTGCATTTTGGCATTTTGAGGTCAATGACCTCTCAGGGTCATCAGAGGTCAAATACAGCTTACCTCCACATCTAAAAATAAGCCTTATGGTATGGGCTAACTGTGATAAAACTTTCATGCTTTCTTCATAAAAACGCACAATTGTGCATTTTTATGAAGCTTAACCGCTCTACTACTAGCAATTCAAGGCGCAAGAATGAAAGTTAACTTCCTGAATGCAGTCTGGCCTACAAGCGGGGTAAAGGTACAAATCCCGATCTGAATGTTTCACTTTTGGTTTCTGAAATGCACAACTCTTGGCATGTTCACAATCACCATTTCACTAGCATAGACTCAATGAACAAGTCCATTGAGTCTCTTTCCTTCTGCATCCCAGTTGCGTACAGTAGATGCATCCGAGCGCTTCCCCTTCAGTTGAGCTCAGGCGTAGACATACTAGATCAAGTGTGGCACTCATTGAAATACTTTTCAATTAATAATTCAACTCAAGAGTGTTGTTGGGGGACATAACACAAGTCTAGCTCTGTTGTAACATTTTTCACAATGTTTCAATATCACGCAGAAAATCAATGTGAGCTAAGTTGCCATATTTGGTTCCTTGCCCTTCAGTGGTAAAACAAAATGACTGTAAACAAAGTTACCGTATTTACTTGATTGAAATGTACCATGCATTTAGCCAGACTTCGTTTTTTGTCAGACTTCAGAGAAAACAGTAAGTTGAGAGAGCGATAGGTCTGTGTTCATTGGTCAAATGCCACGGAGGTGGGATCTGTGCTGTCGGGTGATCTGCTCTGATTGGCTGAGTGAGGACCGCGCGCTTCTTTACATTACTGATGTGCAGCAGAGGCCATATGTAAAGTGTGCAGAGATGACCAAAAGTAGTCACTTACCCTATAAAGGGTTAATGACGCTTGCCTGGCTAGCTCAGTCGGTAGAGCATGAGACTCTTAATCTCAGGGTCGTGGGTTCGAGCCCCACGTTGGGCGCTTGTAGTTTTGGAAGGTGCACAGCAAAAATGACAGTGTATATTCAACTCTATAGGAGTACATTTAACACCAATTTCGGGGTTTATTTGGGTCCAAATAGTTGGAGTACATTTAACACTGTCCATAGAGTTTTTTTTAAACACTGAGATTTAAACACTGTGAAGAGTAAAAATGTACCCTCATTGGCACTTCAATGACTATAACCCAGTGTTATGTGGCCACTTTAAAGAGTTAAAATATATTCCAACAAAGTGTTTATTGGTCACCGAAAAGAGCTCAAATGTAATCTTGCTCGGTGTTGCATTGCAACTGCAAAGTGTTCAAATTTACTCTGAAATAGTGTTTATTGGACACTAAAAATTAATCTTGCTCGGTGTCGTATTACAACTGCTGAGTGTTAATATTTACTCCAAATTAGTGTTTATTGGACACTACAAATGGCTAAAACTGAATCTTACTCGGTGTTGTATAGCAACTGATAGGAGTTTAAAAAAAAATTATATACAATTTACAATCAATTAAAGCACATGCTACCAATACAAAAAGCACCAGTCAGTTTAAATTTCTTTCCATTAAAACTTTTTTTTATTGAACCTTCATTCGGTTACTTCAGAGGTGGCATACTGTATTATAAAAATACATGAACAGGAACAACAAAATTATCATTTTTGTCAAAGCCATATGTTGTCTGCAAGTCAAAAGGTTTAAAAAAACGCAGTTGGTCAACTTTAAGCAAAGACACATTATCGACATTCATCTCTTGCACATGGTAAGAATGAAAATGTGCTGCAAAACCCAGTGTCTCAAAATCTTCTGTTACAAGGAAATGGTCTTCTCCAACTACTACAATATCTTTGATTTGACTAAACACTGGCATGCCATTTTCTAGCTTTGAACAAACCAATAGGCCAGAACGGTATTCTGTACCAAAACAAGTGATCCAAGAGGCTACATCTACTTCAGAGTCGATATCAATATGCAGACTTTCGGCAACCATTTCACCATTTAACATGTCGGCAAGCTTTACTGATTTTAGGGGTCCACAGTTGATACTTTTAAAAGGCAATGATTCCCAGTGGAAAGCTATAGCCATTTGGTGTGTTTGGGCCAGAGATTTTGTTAAGTTTTTAAAGTTTTTGACCGTATTCTTAAAAAAACGATGTTTTGCTTCAAACCTCATCACCCAAAAGTGAAGGACAGGACCGATTTTACGAATGACTCTGGAATAGTGAATCATGAAATGATGCTTGGGGATTAATCTTCGATTTGGGTACAGCGTTTTGAAAAGACAGTGATGATCAACAATGAGATGCTTCAGGAAAACAGTCATGCCAATACTTATGCTTGGAGAAAATATAATGTTGATAATCTGCAATAAAAGCAGTAATAGTCGCCAATGTTCATCTCCTTCTGGTACCAAATCTCCAAATATCAAGGGCACATTACGGACCAAACAAAGTGTCTGAATTGCATTTAGTCCTATTCCATTTCCAGCTTGCTCCAAATTAATTCTAGTTGGACGATTTTTTCGCTCAAGATAGCCAAAATTGTATGAGTAGATTCTTCTACATACATCCTCTTGTGATAACATATGATTCTCCAAAAAGTAGCCTAAAAGCAGCTTTATCTCAAGTTGTGCTACGCCCTCTAGTATATCATGCATTATGTCAACAGCATAATTTTCAGAGACATTGAAGTACTTTAACTCATTAAGCAAGCATGTTTGTTTGACTCCAAAGGAGGAGGGAAGAGCAGGGTCTTCTTTAATGTCCTTGCAATGCTGAGCATGTAGTTCTCTACTGCGTAATGTTATGCTTGCATCATCATCACAGAAAACAGTTTGACAAGTATCCTTATCAGCTAAGCAAAAACGGCAAAAATAATTTGCGCTAAATGACTGAACATATCCAAGAAGTGTGTGCAATCCCAAATTGTCCCCAGTTACTTGAGCAACTGTCCCATGTAGAGGTTCATCAGAGAAAGGAACCTCAATTCCATTGTTCTCAAGAATTTTTAGGTCACGCATCAGCGGCTCTAGTATTGCATTGAATCCATACTTTTTTACATCGTCACTATGAAAAAGTGAAACAAGATGAATGTTCATCAGGGCAGAATTTATCTTTGGGGAAAAATTTCTTAAAATAAAATATATACTACCAATCTTATGGATGCCATGCTTTGACCCAAGTGGATTTGCCGTTTCAAATTCATCAAAAAATAACTGTATTTGAAGAGAATTCATTTTCTGAGAGAAAAGGGGGTGCTCTTTGAAGTATGTGCCATCACAAAAATCTTTATAAACATCACTCTGTTCACAAGATTGAACAAGGTAGTTTCTAATTTCTTTGTTTGAAAATATAAATTTTAAAGTTTCTAGTAAGGGGACATACACAAATTTATCTGTCACAGGAACTTGGTCATATCTGCCTGAAGCCCTATTCCTTCTAATGTCATACCTCACACCAAGTGGGATCTCAACTGGCTCCACCATGCCACACTTGTCATGAAAGTACCTTTTCCATTTTGTCTCTGTATTTACATGTGTAAATGGATTTTCAAGGGTTTCAAAAAAATTGCTTAATGTTGCCTGTGTGTTTGTATCATTGGGGAATAACTTTGCAACATCATGTTTTATATTTGAGTGTACTTCATGTACAAGCTCCTCCATATTCTCAACAACTGATGAAACAACTGTAGTTGGCACACCACTGCTTTTAAGTTTTGCAATAAGGGATGCACACATGTCTTGGGTATTTTTTCTGTGACTTGCAGCACTAGTTGAACATTCTGCGTGTTCTATTAGACAACTAGATGACAAATTATGCTGATCACAAACAGCAGCTGAAGGAGGGATTGGTTCTTCATCATCATTGCTATCACTATCATTTAGATTGCCACTGCAATGCTTTGTGTTAAGATGTTTCCTAAAGCCTGAATATGTCTGAAATTTTTGATGACAACCACTTTGATCACAGGTCAGAAGAAACTTTTTGCCGGGATAAAACGCATGCAAAAACTTGAGATGTCGAACCAATTCCTTTACATTACTTAATGTTTGCTTGCATACAAAACACCGAAGACCCATGTTTGAATGCTCTTAGCACAAGACCTTTGATCTCATGTCCTTCACCCTTGGGCTTTCATGACAAAGCCCAACATCAATGTTGTAGATTGTGGTTTGTACAAATGTGTACATGTTGTTCAGAGCCTGGTCATAAGAGATGCCAAACACATAATGTGTTTTGAAAAGTTCATCAAAGGCTGACAGGGATGACTTAGCCTTGCAAGGAAGGAGTTGTCCATCCACCGCGATGTAGTAGTCATGGATGCCATCTCTTGATGATCCAACTGCCAGGATAAACGGCTGTCTCCCCTTGTCTGCACCAGTCACCTCCTCCAGGCTGCGGCCAGACTATAAAAAAAAACCCAAATATTAATATAATTCTTTTTTTAATAATAAAAAATATATATATACATTCTTTTTTATGAAATTGGCAACTGAAAATTATGATAAATATGTAGTAAATGTATGATAAAGAAAAATTCTATGTATAATATATACATTTAATGGGACGACAGTAGTGTCATTTACCAATTGTGACTGTTTACCATTTCCTAGTCCTACAACTTAGGAGTGTGTGCCTACATCAAAACTTAAGAAACTGAGCGTCATTTGTGATTAATGTACACGCATTGGGCACTTTAAGAATTGATTGAGAAAACAGCTGGGTTATTAAAGATGCAGTCAACCTGAAATGCTGTGAGACCAACATTGGTACAAACTTAAGCCACTGACCTTGTGAAACTTCACAACACGATCTACAGCTTCCCGTACACTGATCTTCACAGGTCTCTTTTTCCCACCAGGCGCAGGAGGCAGAAGAAAAACCATCAGCAGCAGGGAGGCCATGTCACTGTCCCAGCCTTAATAATAAACATTTTAACTTAATCACTCATGACTGAACAGTTGAACATGAACAAAATGTGATTGATTGTTAACTTACTCGAAACATCTTCATCTGGATTCCCCTCAGCAGCATGGATTAGAGACTCAAGCATGGGAGTTTTGGTGATGTTGTTTGCTTCTAGGATAATTTTAGTTTTCAGTGACATCCCCCACTTTTCCAACAATTTTGACGCGGTCTCGTCTCCAAACAGCAGCTGGAAGTCTTGTTGGACCTATGGGAGGAAAAGAAATCACATGGCAGATCAGGATGGATTTTAGACACAGTGACCATTTGTTCCAACTAAACATAACTAAAATATAAAACTCACCAATCCCACTGTGTCAAGGAATCTAGGGAAGACTGTGAACACGGTGCTAGACTTCTCAGGATTATGAATCAGTGTCTGCCTGTACTGGAATGTTTGTTTCATTTTCATGAAGATCTGTTCGGTGTCTGTGCTGTGCTTCAGGAGAGAGATGGCCTCCAAACACTGGTCCCCTTCTAACTGCTCAGCTGTAGCCACCACTCTTTCAACCTCTGGTCCCTTTTCTTTAGTGTTGGTAGAGCTGCTGCTCCTCCTGCCAAGGCTTTGCTCCCTCTGCATGTTCTTTAACTTCCAAGCGATGTACCCCTCATTACTGCTTGCGTCAAAGAAATGTTCCTAAAAAAACAAACAGAACAGGGATGTTATTTATGACATATTTAAATCTCCTTTTTCTCAACGTTGTTTCAATTTTTCATAAAATGTACTGTCTGAAAATGTCTACTCACATATCCTTTTTGGGAGTAGGGATCTTTAAGTGAAGGGAAAAGTGCAACAATGCCAACAGCGTATCTGGTTCGGATATCCATAGGTGGAGCGCTCCTGAATTGATAATAAACAATCTTAATTTAATTTACTTCACCATTAATATTTAAAATCTCTCAAAATGTTAAACATTTTATTCCTGCCATGTCCCAGCTAAAAAGCGAGGAATGACACTTACACTGTATTAGCATGACCCATGCCATTATGATACAAATGCACGCAAATCGCATGTTTTCTAGAAATACTGCACATAAAAAGCATTATGCATACCCGTACTTCTCCATCATATCAGCGACGACCATATTGACAAGCTTCCGACGTACTTGATCCGTTATCTTTTTGGACTGGCTGTATTCCTGGAGTATTCTTTCTCCTCCAGCCTTTGATTCCAAAAGCGTTTTGACAAGCTTTAAACAAAAAGTACAAAAGACAAGTATTCAAAAAAGTTATCAAATTATCATCCAACTAAACACACAAAGTACACAAAATGCAGAATACAATCTCACCTCTTTCGCCTCTATGGAATTGTCATCAACCCTCAGCCGCTTTGGTGATGTGAAGTAATGATCAGACTCAGATGAGTGTGATGAGAGAGACAGGGTGTCTGTACAGGAAGATGAAGCAGGTGAATCTGAAGAGGAGAAAGAAAAACATGGACAAGGCTTTTACATAAAGTTGTTGTGTAGTGTACTAAAATAAATATATATTTTTTTCTTACCTGGGACTGAGAGGGAATCAACAATTGTCCAAGTCATATTCGGGTTTGCTTCTACAATATCAGCAAACACGTCTTCATCAACCTCTGTCCCACTATCATCCATGAGATACACGCTGTTACTGAGAATGCCAAACTTCTCTTTTGCTGAGAAAATACAAATCACAAATATACAACTTTGACTAATAAAAATACCAAAGTAGGGATACTAGGACAAAACATACATTTCTATTTTATCAAAAAACTGAAATGTTTTTTTATTTAGGTATATACAACTACGGTGCACTACGGTGCAAATTATAGCTTAGTCATTTTTTTTAATATATGGCTGGATAATGTGGAAATATATGTAATCCGATTGTATTCAATAGGAAATAAATTATTGTGGCCTTACTGAGCTGTTAATGCCAGAAGATTGACTGTAAGCCTGTCGTTTAAAAACAAAAACATAGCAATAATTGTAATAGGATCACTTCCCAACTCACTTCAAGTAAAATCTATGGAGGGGGATCGCTGTGTTGTCACGCTTGAGGCTTTGGTGGGCAACGCAAATGTATTAAGCAGATAATAATAGTTAGTGGGTCAAAACAATGTTCACAAATAGAGCATTGCTTTTGTAAAAAAGATCTGCGCTATAAAAGATCTGGGATCTATTCAAACAGCTCTTCATGCATGGAAAAAATAGCTGTTTGCCCACCATTCAAATAAACAACAGCTATGCTCCCTATAGTTTCGCATTGCTGGAATTACATGTAATGTGTATATAAAGAAGTAACATGCATAATAATGAAAGGCGCTCGGCTAATGTTTTTTTATTATTTTTTTTACCTTCTTTGATAAATGAAGAAAATGACACTCCATTCATTTTAATGTACTTCTTCTTCCCCTGGTATTCAACTTTGAACATCATTGTGGACATCTTCCTCGAAAGCAAAAAAACAACAATCAATTGCACTGTACATGTGGCTACGAGTGTGTTGTATGTATGTATGTACCTCTTTATATCCTGCGTTAATATAAACAGTCACCTGTCAGCTCTTCTCACGGTTGTTTCTGCTCACCCTGCTCCTCCTGAATGAGGGCAGTGCCAGTCGAAGACGGTGCCTAAAACACACGAAACATCCAGACAGCTTGCAAACATTTTCCGCGGGCTCATTGTCATCTACACTAGCGCGGCTATGCTAACAGAGCAAGCACGTATGTTTTCAGTCGCGGTAGTTTGCTGACAACAGATATTTGCAGACTGTGTCCCAGACCAGAAGTGACAAAATTAAGATTTCCCTACTGCCCGGTAACTAATTACACCAGAGCCACCCGCCCAAATCGCCGTGTGGTTGCATCTTCGACATTTTCAGAGTCAGACACATTCGCACTCACGCTAGCTTAAATGTTGAATCCGAACAAGAAGCATGGAAGGCGGCGTCACTCGCTGTAGACGTCGGTAGTCCCAGTGAGGACGTTCAAATTCACGATGTTATAACATTAAACCCATCGAGTACAGCTTCCAGTCGCTAAAAGCAGTCCCCGCAGTAGTTTGCAATAAATATTAGCAAAATCTACCGTCACAGTAGATTTTGTTGTAATTTTCGCAAACGTTTGTCACACAAAGAATGGCACCTTTCGGAATTTATTGCATTCAAACGTTGAAACGTTAAAAAGATAGAGAATGCAAAGATGAAATAGATTGAGATAGATTGAAAAAAGAATATAAGAGTCAAAACGTTGTTAAAAAAATGAACTTACCGAGTCCTCCTGGAAGGCGAAGTTCATCGAGGTTTTTTTTGTGTTGGAGATCTGTACGAAAGTCCGCCAGTTTCGCCAAAAGCGTAACGTCCCAGTAGGTGTGGCTTGGTTTGAACAAGACGGCGTGATAAACGTGTTGACGTCAGGATGCGGACCATGGCAACTCAACCTCATATATACACTTCAGGAGTACAGTCAAATCTCAAATCACTTGACACCAACACTGCACCAATTGCAAACACTGTAAAGTGAGACTGATGAAGTACAGAAAGTGTTCAGCACATCTGTTCTACTCCACAGTGTCAGAATTTAATCTGAAAATGACAACTCTGTAAATTTAACACTATTGAATTTGCTGTGTGTGGAGTTCATATCCCAACAAGTCGTAATAAATGTAAAACATTGCACGATCTTTCAACCAAACTGTTTGTTCAAAGGATGCCTCCATTTGGCTTTGGAGTGCTACAGACTTGTCCTCTGTTTGAAAACTGTACCTTAAATTGACTATGCAGAAACCATATTTTCTAGTCAAAAGGATGTTTGTAACGACCTTCTGAGATGCACAGCTGCTGCTTGTGCTGTTAATTGGCTTCAATCCTAGTACTTCACAAAATGTGCAAATTCCAATGCCAAAAGCAGTCTAAGCTGTCAGGATGGCCGAGCGGTCTAAGGCGCCAGACTCAAGGTGAAGGCTTTCCCAAGCAAGGGGACTTCTGGTCTCCGAATGGAGGCGTGGGTTCAAATCCTACTCCTGACACAGAGATCTTGTTGCTCACAGTAGAGCATTATGCCAGAGCCTTTCATGTGCGTTGGCTATTGGATCAGCGTTACTCGGAAGGACATGTATTTCATGAGGCGTTAAGCTTGCTTGGAATCTCCTCATCGGTTTTTGGTGACAAGTAATCACATAGACAGACGCCCAAATCTTTGAATGTTCTGATGATCCTTGTCCAGTTTGCTAAGAATCTCCCTGCTAGTTTTCTATTGCATTGGATTGCCTGTGATGATCAAAGAGACAGCGCAAGCTTGGGGCACATCAAAGTCTTTGCAGAATATCCTTTCCCTCACTGCATCAAGGCCTTTCAGATTACCAGCGCCAAGTCGCAGCCAAATGCCTACGAAAATGTTTCTGCCCAGTTTCGAACTGGGGACCTTTCGCGTGTGAGGCGAACGTGATAACCACTACACTACAGAAACTGT
This sequence comes from Gobius niger, assembly GCF_951799975.1. NCBI lineage: Eukaryota > Metazoa > Chordata > Actinopteri > Gobiiformes > Gobiidae > Gobius > Gobius niger. Next base: position 169,228 of record NW_027639179.1, on the reverse strand, counting down.
GGATGACAGTTATGTGATAAATTCACCATAATGCTCACTTTGCATCATCACTATTTGAAAGAGCAGATGGATATGTCACTTTAACCCTTTCTTGTCTAGGGCCCTTTTCTCAAAAATGCTATATATGTGTTTATTGGGGTTTAACTCGGCCTCTACAAGGGGTAGATGGCTAATCTTGGTACCAAAATAAAGCTTATCCTTGGGGCTTTTTGTTGAAGTGACAAATAATCTAAAAAAAGACAGTTTGTCAGCAAAAATGTGTTTGAAACAGAAAAATCAAAATTCCGCCTGAATAAAAAAACACATATTTGCACCTAAAAATGCTCTTTCTCTGTCTGTGCTGAAGCAAATAAGAACAGAAATGGAAAATATCAATATAATGTGTGGTCCCTGCAGTCAACAAAACACCAGTAGGTCAAAACACTAATAATATACATGCTTTATATTATAAAAAGTCCAGGCGGAATCTAACTGTGCCAAATTGTGCCAAATTTGGCACAATTTTTTTTAATATGGATTGTTTTTACAGAAAAGAAATATTTTAGCTATAGGGACATATTGGGTCACAAAATTGTATTCCCTGTCTAAAAATGAACACCATATTTTCAAAAACATTTCACAATAGAATTTATTTGTCAATGACCATAAAATATGTACAACCAATTACGAAAGAATGAAAAACAAACAGTAGCCTACCGTGGATTAACCAGGGCAAAAATGTAACTGAATAAACATAAATGTACAAGCTCTTACTCCTAGGTGTGGTCAATATGACCGTTTTATGACTTTTTCAACTAAAGTAGAAGTGCTTTCGTCTAGGTTGATGGTATTTTTTCCTCTGGAAAAAGTACCATCAACAGAGACAAAGGTACTTTTACTTTAGTGCACACATGAGGCGCACTCCTCCAAACGCCTCCACGGCAGCAGGCGTGGCTATCCTGACAGTTTTAGGACTTCTGTCAGGATAGCCACGCCTGCCGCCGTGTGGTGGTGTTTGGAGGGGTGCGCCTCATGTGTGTGCAAAGGTAAAAGTGCCTTTATGGTGAAATCTGAAGGTCAGGAAGCAGGGGAAAAGTACCATCAACAGAGACAAAGGCACCACATATTACAGACACCTCTGGAGAGGAGTAAAAAAAACATGTCAGGTAAAAAGCTAACATCTTGCTAAAACACCCAATCTCATAACCCGAACCTCAAATAAGAATATTTCAACAAGACATACTGAACATTGTAAACTATCAAACATCAGATAAAAGGGTCCTACTTTGAGTCATGGCAAGCTGTAAAGCAATTTTTCTTGGCAGAAAGACACAGTGGGACAAGGCATTTGCGGCAATACACTGCAGTCCTCACCTTTTTCAGGCCAGAGTCCGAGCACCTCTGGCAGAATCTCCTCTTTTCTTTTACCGTCTCCGCATAGAACACGGGCATACACGTGGTTGCCACTTCAGAGGTGGATGGTAACGAGTCTGTAGCGTGCATGAGCATCTCTTTCACCAGCTGCTCCCTGAACTCTTTCTGGGTGAGTGCTTTGGTCCCATCTGCCTTGCCCTTTACCAGCTTTTTGTGTATGATGTGGCTGTTTACAATGGCAACGTCCACAAAGTGATAGAAAAATGTTTTGTACCATTTCATGGTTTTTTGTTGTACACGATAATATTTGAAAAGGGCGTCAGACAGATCAACTCCGCCCATCCACTTATTATAGTCGACAACTGCATCAGGACATGGGACTTGTGCCGTCTGCCACACACCTTGCTCTTTCACCTTGCGCTTTATGGTTTTGCCACTGTACGCTTTGTGCATCGAGGAGCACAGAGTCACTTCTCTTTTGTCCATCCACTTCAGGAACAGCAGTTTGTCCTTTCTCAGCCACTGCACTTCACCCCTTTGGGCTTTTTTGGGCATGTCATTCTGCGCCGTCAATGGGAAGCCTGAGCAAGTTTTTCTAATTGTCCCACATGCTGCAGTGTTCTTGGCAGACAAGTCCAAGAACAACAACGGACTCGTATAAAAGTTATCCACATAAAGTTTATAACCTCTACCGAGGAGACCAAAGGGCATGAGGTCCATCACCGAGCTGTAACTGAGCCCATGCTCAGAAGGAGTAACAGTCTTGCCAGAGTAAACAAAAAAGTTCCAAGTGTAGCCTGTGGAGGAGTCAGCCAGAACGTAGAGCTTGTACCCCCACTTGGTGGGCTTATCTCTGTGGTACTGCTTGATACTAATGCGGGCCTTCGATGAAACCATACGCTCATCGATACTGATGTGTTGATATGGCTGGAAATAGGCCTGGCAAGCTGTTACTATCTCCAAGTAGAGAGGTTTAATTTTGAAGAGGCGATCGTAGTCTTGTGTGCTTCTTTTTTTGTCATTCTCTTCATCTTCTTCAGGGTCACTTAGGTGGAGCGTCCACACAATGGTTTCAAACCTGACCCTGGTCATGGTGTTCCCTGGAAAAGGGTGGCCATAGGGAAAGCTTCTTTTCCAATAGTCAGAGCGCTCATGCATCGAAACAAGTCCCGTGTATATAAGAATGGCTAAAAAAACGTAAAACTCTTTCAAATGAAGAGGGTTCCATGGGTATTTTTTCCCTGCCCGTTTCTGCTTATCTGCATTCAAATTTGTGTTTTTTAATATTTGGTTAATAACAGCAGTGCTAAAGAAAAGCTGAAATAAATCTAACACCGACCAGGACTTGGTTGTGTCCAGTACAGGTCCTGGCTTTCTGGCTGGGACAAAGTGCGGGACAGTTGGTGGCGTGTCCTCCTCTTCCTTGTCTTTCCACCCATCCACTCCAGTTGAGGCGTTTCTTTTTTGAGCAGTGGCTTTCCGTAGTCTGGATGCTTTACTCTGCGTTCTGTCTGGAGCTTGACTGAAAAGCAAAAGGCAGACAGTTACTGATTTGGCTACTTGGTTACTGATCGGCTTTGGGTATCAATGACTGTTCTCACCTCTGCTTTTTGGCCTTTCCGGATGTCGATCCCTTCGAGGCCGGTGTTGGCTTCTGCGGCGGTAGTTGGTGATTTTCCTCGTCATCCTCATCTTCCTCTCCACTCGTGCAGTACATAGCCTTTGCTGATGCTGATGCACGTCTAGGCCTTTTAGGAAGAGGCCCTTGCTGGTGCTGACTCTCTTCCCTACACACACACAGAAAAAGAAATAACAAAAATAATAAATGTGTATATATAAATAAAACACATACATTAAAGTTTAGACCATGACCTTAGCATACTCAGTGATGAAGGGTATGGAGCCAGCTCAAACTCTTCATCACTGCTGTCCTCTTGCGCATCACTACAAAGAGCAAGGCAAACAGTAAGCATACATCACATATACAAATCAACAAATGTATGGTTATTTATTTTTGACAGTAATTCAACCCAAAACCTACTTTTGCCTGCTCGTTAGGCAATGCAAACCAGATGGGGTGGGTTGAGAAGAGGATCCAGGGGTAGGCCATTTTTCTTCACCAACTCTATTGAACAAGAGGACATTTCGTTCAGATGTAGAAAATGAAACTATCTACTCACAAAAGTACATTAAAAAAACCTGACGGATACCTACACATCTATGTCCATATATATTTACCTTCATCCATTTTTACACACAACTTTTTTTTACCGAGTAAAACTGCACTCTTTCAAGTGTTGTTTACATGCTAATGCTGTCCTTTTTTCACGTGGACTAAAGCTGTCATGACCCTGACAATGGCACAGACAATGAACACATAAGTATCCTAAACATAGCTAAATTATACACGGAGATCATATGGTAAGCTAAATAAATACCATTCAACACAAAAGTAGTGGGGTGTTGTTCCACTTGAGTAAGCGCTTTCTCTCTCTCTTGCTCTCTTTTTCATGCTACATGCTAATGCTACTTGTTTTTCACACTGACTAAAGCTTTCTAAATGACCCCCTTTGTATTTGCCCAAACACTGGACACGTAAGCCTAATCAAGATAGCTAAATGATACACAGAGATATTCTATTCATATTGTATGGCACGGTAAAATACCCGTTATTATCAGCGTAGCTGTCCGCCGCCGCCGCATCCTCCGTCTCCTCCGCGTCTCTCTCAGGCAAAAAAAGATCGCTGTCATCAGAAGATGACTCGTCGATGAAAACCTTTGCCCCTGCATCCCTCGCAAGCATATTTGCAACCTCTTCTGCTGTATATCGGATTGCCATTCTCCTCCGAAACTCTCCAAAACTCTCCAAAACTCTGGATGCTGGACTTCTTGTGAGCGTAACTCTCCCTTCCTGTATGCGTAACGCGCCAGCGGGAAAATAGCCCGCCGCGTAGCTAGGTCCTTGACACTCTACGTAGCTTCGCGAGGTTTTGACTTCTCGGAGCTCGCCATACCATTTTGGAAAGGTAAGAACCAGAGCCAACCAGATATGTAGTAATCTCGTTGATGGACACTATCTCTCCCCAATCACAAGGGGGGAAACACGAAGATGCACAACATTACGCACAAGCGAGGCCAATTGAGAAGCACGCAGTTGGACTGTAAGGAATTATTTTTTTCGCTGCTGGACTTGTGTCAGTGTCGGGCCGAGATGGAATACAAGTTTTAATCGACTTTTATTCACATGGATATCACTTGTGATGGGAAATCAGCAAAGGTATGACGATTTTTACTACTATGCTCGTGTTTTACTTCTGACTTTTTTTTCATTCTTGAGCTGCTTGGTCAGTGAGTTTTTGTGCTAGAGAAATGAGCCTGGTATCTATATTTTGCTATTGGTCTGTGCTTTCAAATGGGCAGTGACTGTTCGACTAATGCTTTTTATTGTGGACGGCAGTCACGCGAAAACAAAGTTTTGACGAGAACAGAGTTTTTTGACGAATTGACATATTGTGGCTTGCTGTTTGAGCTAGGATCTGTTGATTTGAAATTGGAGTGGATGAATTTGTTGCTGAGAGTCCACTGAACACGGAGAGGTGAAAAATGTGAAAATTGGTGAAAATTGTCAGTATTTGTATGCGGAAGTTATGGCCCCGGAGATGCAGACACAAGGGGGCGCGGAGCCAAATATGGCACTTTAGAGCTTAAAGAGCTACTAACCCCTCCTTCCAGAGCCTCAGTATCAGAGCCTCAGATTTGAAAATCTCAACAGAAAGGGGGCGTTGCCTGGAGGACTAAGGGGCACGCGGGAGGGGTGAGGGGTGGGAGGGGCTTGAGGCTTCTGACTTCGACGCTGCACCTGCACCGCTCCTCGTAAACAAAGTCCGAGCATGGGAGCATGGAGTTCCAGCGAGCTAACTTATTTAGCAACTTGTTCCACTGGGACAGCTCTACAGCTCTCTCTACACAGGGGGGGCATCGTGGCAGACAGCGGCCTTGTACCTGAGGCGCTGGCTCATTTATTCCTCTGTCATTTACAAAGCTAGCGGCTTAGCATTGAGCTCGATCGACGTTAGCATCGCAGCTAAGGGACGTAACTGTCCTTGCTGCTTCAGAATTTACCGATCTATTTTAGATGTTGACTGTTGCTGTGGTCTACGTGAACATGGGAGATGTATCTCAGTGTCCTCAGCAGAGTGTGTGATAGAGACGTGGCTATTTGTGTTACAAAGATTTTTATTATTTTTCTTACAGCAAAGTGCACAAAACATATCAAATAAATAAATGTAGGCCTGTATTATTGAGCAGGAACACTATCTTTTTGAAATTGATTTTTGGTTTGCCATTGAAGATGTGAGACAGAATCTTTCAGGTCATGTTTCTCTAAAGGCTTGACTGTAACATTGTGAACCCAAAGAGCCAGTGAGCCCTAAGTAAATAGCCTGAAGTAATTTCTATAACTAAATTTAGTGAACTAAAAGGTTTAACCAACGTAACACATACACTAAACTACCACTGAATGATGACACTGTAGAGTAAAGGCTATAATGAAGTATTTATATGTATGCTTTTTTAGTTGAATATTGAAATATTAATGAAAATTATAGATCTTGTTTTGTACCAGTACTTGATTCTGCACTTCTGGCTCTTACAACAGTGCAATTTCCAAATTATAGCACAATTTCTTTGGTAAAACTTACAGCTCACATTTCACTTGAGGTTGAGCTGCATGTGCCACTCACTTGGTCTACATAGATGTGTGCAATAAACAAATTGAACAGACAAAGTTGACTGGTTATGTTATACAATACCAACTGTAATAAATATACATGCAGTAAGTTTTCAGCTTCTAGAAACAGAAAGTGGTGCTGCATATACCTTCCTGTGACATATCTGACAGAACATATACAGGCTTCATTTTTTTTTTACTGCCCACAATTAAATCTTGCATGAAACATTGATTTTAATCTATTACGTTGTCCAATGGGCACAGAATGGTTCAGGCACAGGTCCTTTGTGTGCTCCTGATATGGGAGAGGATCCTCGACCACACTTTCAAACAGCAGGGCCATTAGTTGGTCAAAGTAGACTGTAAACAAAGCACAAAACATTTGTCCTTGTAAAAGCATTGGTTGTGTTGTTTTTAATGTGACATACCTGAGGTAGCTCTGGTCTTCATGGCTCTCACTGTGTAGTCTCCACGCTTGAATTTTGGATACACTATGACATACAGCAGCAAAACGATTTGCCTTTTTTAATCATAATTCAAGGCACCAACCTGCACCCTAAAATTTCACAAATCAACATTAATAAGATAAGATAAGATAAACATTAATATGCAGTATCTATTTTCTAAACATTTCAAAGTGATAAAATAACTAGTGAATATTTGTTGAACCTTTAGGATTCATTACCTGGCCAGCATTCCTTTGGATAAGAGGCCCAGACTATTGTGAGAGAATCAGACTATGGATGCCTCAATATGCGAAGTGTGGTATCGTGGGCTTACTTTAGCTTAATCTTTCAAAAAACGTGGTGTTAACAAAAGAGTAAGAGTCTCTTGCATGCTGCTGTGCCTACAAAGAATTATAAAGAATTACAAAGAATAATACATTGATATGTGAAGTGTAAATACATCAATATAAATTAGATATTGGGAGGAGTAGTTGTAATTACACATACTTGATTTTGGCCACACTCTTGCATTATCCCCAACCAAAGGCCTGTGAAGACAGCGAGGGAACAGGGGGTTTTCCGTGGACATTCTGAATGTAGTTGCCCAGATGTCCACTCAGCCACAGCCTTTGATGGTGACCAGTAGAGATGGTTCATATAGATAGTTCACAATGCTTTTCTTCCACCTCGTCATTTCCTCCGTTCACCTTTTCTGGCCCAGCGCATCATTTTTTTCCAATCTCTGGGACACAAAACACAAACCCCTCCTTCTCCATGCGCACACTGTTTCCAACCTCATTGCTCTAATAAGACAAAAAAATAAGAATATGAGTTCTATCATAATGCACAGTTATCCAAAGTTACATATTTAATTGTTTTACCTGGACTAGCTGGATGTCAATGACTTTGTTACACGTTAGATTCATCATGGTGTAGCTGCCATACTTGGCTGAATGTCCTACATGAATGCAAGTTATACATTAGCTGACTTTTATTAATACTTCAGATAAATGTTAATGAAATGTATTTACCAGGTGAATCTGCCCGCATGTCCCCGCCCAGTGTAACAGAGCCGCTTTCAAGAGCCTCCCTGATGAGGTCATCCTGCTCCAGCTTCCACTGCCAGTTGACCGTAGGGATGAGGAGCTTTGCCTGATGCCTATAGAAGCACTGCTCTGACAGTCCCTGAATACTGAAGGCCCCCAAGAACTATCAAATTAAAACATCTGTTATCATCGGATAATATATGGAAAAATAAAATGTTTTTGTAGTACCTTTGAAATCTGGCTAAACGATGAGCCGGTGAACAGCACAGCAGCACAGAGCTGGAGGTTCCCAGCTGGGATGTTGTTCACCATGGGCTGACTGGAGAACTCACAGCGAGGACACTGTTGAGTGACCCAGACAGGACATCGCCTAAACAGCTCCAGCAGTTGGTCCTCAAGAACAATATGTTCTTTGTCCTTGTGTGGAGGGACTTCAGCAGGAATGCTATATAAAATAAAGGATATTTCATCCCTCAAAAAACCAGGACGCTGTATATATTTTTTCTATTAAAAAGCTAGATTTCCTTTGTACCTTGAACAGTTCACAGTGCTGGCACTGTCATCTATGTGGAAGCTGGGGTCAGACGCTGACACCTCACACCTTCTCCTTTTTAAAGGTGTAGAGGCTGCTCTGGGACTGTCAGGAAGAGGGATTTCCATCAGGTCCCCTGTCCCACAACCGACGCTTGTGTAAGCGGTCCGGGCTTGAGTAGCTGTACAAAACACAAACTAAAAAAACACGTTTAAAATGGCAGTAATTACACAACTTGTGTCTAACTACAGTATATAAAAAAACAAAAGTGGTGACTGTTTTATACATAAAATGACAGTACTGTATAAAGGATAAATAGATTTCACCTTTGCATCGCCTGCTCGGCTTCACATTGGCCTGGACACTTGCATGCCTTGTAATGACTGGATCAGTCTGGACATTTCTCTCTGCTCACTTTTGGCTGAAAACATAACAATAAATAATATTTATAAAGTGCACACACACGTGACATGCAAACACATTGTTTGTATTGATGATTTATAGGAATACAACCTACGATATACTTTAGAATATGCCCCCTATAGCAGATCAACCAAATATTTGTATCAGGTTAATTCTGGCTACAGTCGGCTACTAAAAACTTCCAAATGGTTTGGCATTTTGAAAAGCTGCGTCCAAATAGGTGTAAACTTTGGTTCACTTCAGAAAACTTGTAAACATGAACATAATTAGCAGAATTTATCCTACTTTGTGAACCTGTTCAACAACAATGGCAACAACAACTATACTGATTCTGAAACCACGTAAGAACAGCTCACATCTGTGAGAGCCCAATGACCACACGGTCCACCTGGAGAGGTCAGCCCTCTCCTCACTGACCACACGGTTCACCTGGAGTGGTCAGCCCTCTCCTCACTGACCACACGGTCCACCTGGAGAGGTCAGCCCTCTCCTCACTGACCACACGGTTCACCTGGAGTGGTCAGCCCTCTCCTCACTGACCACACGGTCCACCTGGAGCGGTCAGCCCTCTCCTCACTGACCACACGGTCCACCTGGAGAGGTCAGCCCTCTCCTCACTGACCACACGGTCCACCTGGAGCGGTCAGCCCTCTCCTCACTGACCACACGGTCCACCTGGAGTGGTCAGCCCTCTCCTCACTGACCACACGGTCCACCTGGAGCGGTCAGCCCTCTCCTCACTGACCACACGGTCCACCTGGAGTGGTCAGCCCTCTCCTCACTGACCGCACGGTCCACCTGGAGCGGTCAGCCCTCTCCTCACTGACCACACGGTCCACCTGGAGAGGTCAGCCCTCTCCTCGCTGACCACACGGTCCACCTGGAGTGGTCAGCCCTCTCCTCGCTGACCACACGGTCCACCTGGAGCGGTCAGCCCTCTCCTCACTGACCACACGGTCCACCTGGAGAGGTCAGCCCTCTCCTCACTGACCACACGGTCCACCTGGAGCGGTCAGCCCTCTCCTCACTGACCACACGGTCCACCTGGAGAGGTCAGCCCTCTCCTCACTGACCACACGGTCCACCTGGAGTGGTCAGCCCTCTCCTCACTGACCACACGGTCCACCTGGAGAGGTCAGCCCTCTCCTCGCTGACCACACGGTCCACCTGGAGTGGTCAGCCCTCTCCTCACTGACCGCACGGTCCACCTGGAGTGGTCAGCCCTCTCCTCACTGACCGCACGGTCCACCTGGAGAGGTCAGCCCTCTCCTCACTGACCACACGGTCCACCTGGAGTGGTCAGCCCTCTCCTCACTGACCACACGGTCCACCTGGAGTGGTCAGCCCTCTCCTCACTGACCGCACGGTCCACCTGGAGAGGTCAGCCCTCTCCTCGCTGACCACACGGTCCACCTGGAGAGGTCAGCCCTCTCCTCACTGACCACACGGTCCACCTGGAGAGGTCAGCCCTCTCCTCACTGACCACACGGTCCACCTGGAGAGGTCAGCCCTCTCCTCGCTGACCACACGGTCCACCTGGAGTGGTCAGCCCTCTCCTCACTGACCGCACGGTCCACCTGGAGTGGTCAGCCCTCTCCTCACTGACCGCACGGTCCACCTGGAGAGGTCAGCCCTCTCCTCACTGACCACACGGTCCACCTGGAGTGGTCAGCCCTCTCCTCACTGACCACACGGTCCACCTGGAGTGGTCAGCCCTCTCCTCACTGACCGCACGGTCCACCTGGAGAGGTCAGCCCTCTCCTCGCTGACCACACGGTCCACCTGGAGAGGTCAGCCCTCTCCTCACTGACCGCATTCGAGCATCAAACGGGAGCAGAGCGCGCACGGAGCCGGTCAGTTTAGCCTCCGACACACAGTACGTTCTAGCTATACGTTAGCTTTACAGGCTAGCTATACGTTAGCTTTACAGGCTAGCTTGTAGCTACTGTCAAAAGCTACAGTCATATCAAACTTAGATTAGTTTGGTGCTCAGACTCGTGCACATTTGCGCACAGTGTTGGCGTAACTTTGCAGACGGATGCATTAGCAGGCTGCCCCGGGCAGCGAGTAGACGCGCTTATAACCGGTGGCTGCTGTTCCTCAGCCACAGTGAGCGAGTGCGGGACACGTCGCCTGGAGCTGAGGCTGCAGAGTCTATTTACACGCCATATTTTTTCAACAGATCTGCACGACTCATATGATCGGTATTATCAGAGGCCAAAACGGCGAATTTGTTTGAGACACTACAATAACGATCTATTCTGACGTGCACATAAAAACTCTATATACTGTACATGACTCAATCTGTGAGCAAAGTAGCTTCTACTGACAGGAATGACCGGGACAGAGTGAACCAAGTGCCTCTTTTTACAGCAGCTACAATCAATGCAATTATTACCAAATCCAAAATGGGTAAATCATTATTTTTCTCACTCACCTCACATTGTTGGCGGTGCAGCAGAGTCGGTGGGGACGGCCTCGCTCTTCAAACGGAGAAGATTAGCATAGCCCAGTTCAACCTCGGTGAAGTTGGCGAAGGAATCAGCACGTAAAATGGTATTTGCAAACTCCAGCCCCACTACACTACACTTCCTCCCCATCCTAACACAGTACAATTAACAACTAACAATTAAATTATACACGATAGAACACTAAAAGCAATACTAACAAACGCCCTAAGCTAAACTGAGCTAACTAATCTAACAATAAAAGCAACTAGTGACTACAACTACAATATTCAACAACTAACACTACTAAAACTATACACTTATTTATAATAAAAAAGCTATCCTAATAAAATCTACCTAAATGCTATGATAACTAATCACAAACCTGACAATCGATGAAAATATTCTCTCGTTATTCCAACTCCAACTCGCTGTGGGGGCGTGAGCGAGACTGAGCCGTTTTATACCCCAGAGCGGCAGGGCCCGTGACATCATCTCTCGCCTCCTGACATCATCTCTCTCCCCTCCGCTAATTGGGTGCCGAATTCAAAAAATCAAATGCAGTACAGACAGTTCGCTGCAGATGGCGCCACACAGACGGTTTGGGACACAAAGACAGGATTTCAACAAATTTGCACTAAATTGTTAAAATAGTGACAGATACACGTAGACAACACTATAAGATACCCATCTATACAACTTAGCTAGAAAAAAAAGTTGATTTGGGGGTTAGTTGTTCTTTAAGCCACTTAATATTCTTTTCAACACCCTGTGCAGATTTATTTTGAAATGTCCATACAGAACCCATCATTGCATTTTGTTTGAAAAACTCGACTGGTTGCAGCCAAACAATAGACGCCATTATCACTGGATTATGTTTATTTTTAAATGTATTTACTTTAGCTGTCCGCAGTATCTGGAGCATTTTTTTATTCCATTTACATCCACATATTCACTCAGAAGTACTCACTCTCTTACTTTTACTGTCCCACGCATTAATAAAGAAATAGGTCGCAGAGCTTTTCAGTTCAAATTTATCCATTCGTTCTTTAACATTGTTTGATTTGTTTAGAGCCTCCTTATTTTCTCACCTAAAAACACCTTGTTTATGTCTTTAAGTGTATTTGTAATTTTGTACTTTTACCTCATCTCTTGGAATTGTTTTCTATTGTTTTCTTTTGACTATATTTCTGTTGTTGTTTTTTATTTATTTATTTATTGTAAATTTTGTCTAAGTATTTTGGAGGGGTTTGGGAGGACTATGGAGCAAGTTTGTTTTGTCTGTGTGACTGTCCTAATGTGTGTTTTGTCATGTCTGTGTCCTGTCTTTTATTGTGTAAATAGTGTTTTGTGTTAATGGACCCCCTCGCAAACGAGATGGAACATCTCAAGGGGCATTCCATAAATAAACTTACTAACTTACTAACTAGTTTTGTTAGACCTTAGCGCAGCCTTTGACACAATCGACCACAATATTCTCCTGCAGAGGTTAGAATGTGACGTAGGCATCAGGGGAACAGCCCTCTCCTGGTTTAAATCTTATTTATCTGACAGGCAACAATTCGTTAATGTAAACCAAAAGTCTTCACCGTGTTCCAAAGTGTGCTATGGGGTGCCACAAGGTTCAGTGCTCGGGCCAATTTTATTTATACTATACATTCTTCCATTAGGGAACATAATCCGAAATCACAATATACATTTTCACTGTTATGCGGACGACACACAGCTGTATTTATCAATAAAACCAGGTCAGACAGATAAATTAGAAACACTTAGCTCCTGCGTAAAAGCCATAAAGACATGGATGACAGCAAATTACCTCCTTCTTAACCCGGACAAAACCGAGGTTATTATATTAGGCCCTCAAAAACTGAGAGAGTCTTTATCTCAACAGATCATCTCCCTGGATAATATTAGCATATCAACGAGCACAACAGTAAAAAACCTCCAAGACCTCTCTTTTAAAACACATATAAACCAGGCTTGTAAAATAGCGTTCTTTCACCTGCGCAACATTACTAAAATACGAAATATCCTAACTAAGAGCGATGCAGAAAAACTTATTCACGCATTTGTCTCTTCAAGGCTGGATTACTGCAACAGCCTGCTGGCAGCGTGCCCTAAAAGCTCCTGAAAAGTCTTCAATTAGTTCAAAACGCAGCTGCTAGATTGTTAACCCGGACAAAGAGAAGAGAACACATTACACCTGTGCTAAAGTCTCTCCATTGGCTTCCTGTTGAGTTTAGAATAAAATTTAAAATCCTGCTCCTCACATTTAAATCCATAAAGGGTTTAGCTCCGCTTTATCTCCAAGACGCTGTCATTCCATATCAGCCAACCAGAGCTCTCCGCTCTCAAAACTCAGGGCAACTAGTGATTCCTCGAGTCTCCAAAATTACTGTAGGAGGCAGAGCCTTTAGCTACCAAGCTCCGGTCTTATGGAATAAACTCCCAGCCCAGAAGCAGACACAGTCCCTACATTTAAGACTAGGCTCAAAACGTACCTCTTCGAATTAGCTTATAATCAGGTCAGTTAGGAAAAGCTCTGACCCACAGCCTGAAGTAAAGCTGCCTCAGGAGAAACACTGCTGTGGGAAGTACGGTCCACTGAGCGCTATCCTCTTCTTCTTACTGCAGACTTTGTTTTATCATGATACAATATTTAATTTATCTGTAGTCTGTTCATCACTATTCACATGGTGTCTCCTGTCCCCCCCCCCCCCTCGGGAGTGCCTGTCTAGATCGAACGGAGGAACCTGGGTGAACGGAGGAACCCTACATTCTGGAACCTGAGGACTGGACGGTCTGTGATCTTGGCCCGTCTGCTGAGGGATCCTTCGGCCCTGGGTCTCTATAGCCTGTCCGTCCATGGGAGTGGATCTCTCCTTCTGTGGTTCTCCCCAAGGTTTCTCTTTTGTCCTGCCGGGTTTTTGAGTTTTTCCTTGCCGTACTGGAGAGTCTAAGGACGGGGGACGCCCACGCCGCTCATCGCTACCTTTGGACATTATATTTGCCTGGATTCACCTGAACTTTTAATTGTCATATTTATTGCTGTGTTTTATTGCCTTGATGTTTGTTGCAGCCCTTTGAGGCGACTTCTGTTGTGATATTGGGCTATACAAAACCATTAAACTTGAAACTTGAAACTTGGAGGTCAATGAAAATTCCTATTGAGTAGAATTCATTGTCGATGTTATTGTTTCCATCAGGTCGATTAATGCCAACATTTAAATGCAAACATCCCAAAGTTGCATAACTATTAATTAAACAATACTTTTCATAATTATAATTAAAACCCAGGCTCATCATGCTGTGATTCAGCGTTGCCAGACAGTTTTTTTCACCCGCGGAATGGCTTTTAAAAAACACCCGTGGTTTTACCGCGGACCTGGCAAGCCTTCAGTTACATTGTGTCTCTTTCATACCATGTAAAACCCATATTTAATTTTCTGTGATTTTAAATAATGTGGGAAAATATTTTTATTTCAAATGTAAAAAATTAATTTAAAAAAATGTTTTGTTACAATTATAGTTAAAACCCAGGTGAATTAGCTCTGCTTTAAATCTGAAAAAAGGAGCTTCCTGGCAGATTATTTGGCAGGACAGAAATGGACAAACTGTGTATTCAAGTCGTTTTAAATAATGTGGGAAAATATTTTAATTTCACAGAGGTGTTTGAGGAGCAGCTTTTTGCTGTTTCTCCATAACTTTGAACAGAACGCTGACAGGGCCAATACACAAAAGGCACTTGTGATGGGCAGTGCTTCATCACAAGCTTTAAGGGATATTTCAGGATTTTTGACATAGGGCCTCATTTCCCAGTTATCCAGAGTGTTGCTGATTTCTGGAGATATATTTTTTTGTAATTCATGCAGTTCTTATATTTGAAGAGCTACGTGGCGCTAGGCTTGTGCTAGGCTTGTGCATTTCTGCGATATTAGCTAGCCTGCATTAAAAACAGTCTGACCCACTCCACAGTGCACCTGAGGCAAATCAACTTGATTACGCCAGACAAACGATATACATGTTTGTGTCGATAGAATATTTTTTGGAATATAACTGACCTTGCATCACATGGATGGTGGGACATTTTGAGGGACAATTTTCTAATGAGCACTTTCCCCCTCTCTGTTTCTTTGCCTCCGCGTGTGACCGTGTGTTTGTGCGTCTGGCATCGAACAGCAGAGATACGAGATATAGTGAATCCTTTGAAAGTTACAATTCATTTAACCCATGTTTCTGGCAAACACATGTCCTAAACACCATATTGCCTGACAGTAAAAACACAAGTAAACTGCACAGAGGAGGGTGAACTTACATCATTATTCGATCTTATCGTCTGTGTTTTTTAGAGATTTAGGTGAATTTAGATGAATAAAAAGAACAAATGGCTGAAAATGAATTTTCCCCATCGGCGAAAGGCTTTGATTTGTTTGTATTTTGCCAGGTGTAAATTATGTCGCCAAATATACCGTTATCATGATATTTCTTTTTCATACCGTGATGTAAATGTTGGGCCATATCGCCCTGCCCTACTATTGACACACACATTTATATCATGCACCTGAGGCAAATCACTTATAACGCAAGACTAGGCGTTATAAGTGATTTGCCTCAGGTGCACTGTGGAGCCGGTCAGACTGTTTTTAATGCAGGCTAGCTGATATCGTAGAAATGCGCTAGCCTTGCATTAGCCTAGCGCCACAAAACTCTTCAAATATAAGAACTGCTTGAACTACAAAAAAAATATGTCCAGAAATCAGCAACACTCTGGATAACTGGGAAATGAGGCCTTATGTCAAAAATCCAGAAATATACCGTTAAAGGGAGAAGATTAATTAAAGTGACATATGCATCTGCTCTTTCAAATAGTGATGATGCAAAGTGAGCATTATGGTGAATTTATCACATGACTGTCATCCACAGTTTCTGTAGTGTAGTGGTTATCACGTTCGCCTCACACGCGAAGGCCGGCAGCGTATACCCGTAGAGCCACAACAGCCACAAGTAGGATCGAGTCCCGTCTGGGCCAAAGTTTTACAATGTATTTGAGCATTGTATTTTAATCATGTATCTAATACTAAACTTCTATATACATTACTGCTGTTCTAATTACCATGTTATTTTCAATGTGAATCTGTAATGTGGTTGTGGGCTAGTTTTGATTGGAGATGTTATAGTTATTATTAGTTTTTATTCTTACTTAAAAAGTGATCATTATAGAGGCTACTGAAGAGACTAATACTGTATGTGGGCTACTGAATAAATATATGCTGACCACAAATGAATGAGTAAAATGTATTCACTTACATCTGAAAAGACAAGATGATAACAAGCATGAACGAGATTTTAATAATTGTAACCATATGTGCAAATATCAAAACTATATACAAATTTACAGTATAACAACAAATGAATGGACAGCTATTCATCAACTAAAATATTTACAAAACATAAAGAAAAGACAAACAATACAAGTACAGTAATATATATATATATATATATGGTTATTTATGTATTTTCTTTGCAAAAAAAAGTATTCACATTAGAAACTACTTGTCCCTCTCAGTCACCCATCTGTCCCTCTCAGCCTCATAAAAGGCAGACCTCTGGAACTCCATCCAAGTGAGTTCTTTGGTCATGCCCTGGTCTCTGTACAGAGAGAGTACCTTGGAGGGACAGTAGATGTACTTCCCAGGCACTCCAGGAAAGCCCGTATGAACGTGAGGGCTGTCCCGGCCCTGCTTCAATGGGAAGTGGCAGAACTGCAGAGGCGTCCGGTGGGAGCACTCGCCTCTGCCTTCCTCTTGGCTCTCTCACCTGTCACCCGCTTCCACTCTGCTCCTCCAGCTCCCTCTCAAAGAAAGGAGAGGCAGGAAACTCCTCAAAGGTCATCCTCGGGTTGGTCAGGCCCTCACTGGAGTACATTTGGTGCACCTTGGTAGAGCAGTAAAAGTACTTCACAGACTCACTCTGATAAAAAAGTGAATTGTGGATCCGTCACCAAGGTAACGGGACTTTGGCTGCCCACAGGCTAAGCAGTTCCTGGTCCTCTTTTTTGGAGTCTGCTGTTGCGCCTGTTGCGGAGGCTGCTGTTGCTGCTGTTGCTTTAACACATCCTCTACAATGCTTTGCACAGCGGCTCGAGTCAGTGTTTCTTGGCGTGGCTGGACTGATGGAGGGCTGAGGACTGGTGGGGGGAGTGTTGTGACAGGCACACTGATGGTCTGGCTGCCTGTGGTCAGAGTGTGCCAGAGCTGCTGTGTGGAGACCACCTTCTCTGAGCTGGTGTTAAGGGCAGAGTGTGTGTTTTTTAACTTGGCCTGATGTTTCACATATCTTGATATATGCTGCCATGTTGTCGGGTGGAGAAGGCTGTTGGGGTCTGTGCATGCACTCTGCACAATAGATGCATATTCAGCATCTACCCTCCTCAGCATGTCTTTGGTGCCTCTGTGCTTTACCAGCAGATCATCGATGGCGTTCCTCATGGGCTGTGTCCACCGACTGTGGTCTAGCACATGAATCAGACCACCAGCTTTAACAGGCCCAGTTCTTGCAGCTCGAGGAGAGGCAACAATAGGCAGTGGTGCCACAAGTGGAAGATCTGTGACCGCAAGTTAAAGAAATATAATATATTAGTGTTACATAATCAGTAAGAATAATGTAATTTATATTTTAACACTGGCTTTGTCTTATTCAGCTCAAGCAGCATCTCCATATGTGCTATAATAAACAAATTACCTGTCTCTGTTTTTTGAGGTGACTCAGGATTAACACCAGTGGAAGCCTGTGAGACTGGGGCCAGCTGAGTTGTAAGAAGAGGCACAGGCCTTTGCTGGATCTCCCTTCTTATCTCCTTGAATCATAGCATAAAAACATAGACAGAATTAAGTTACATGTTCCATATTGTTCATCAGTATTTAAATATATATAAGTACCTGGCTGGACGCCCCCAAAGTGGCTTCAGGGAGATGGAGCTCAGCCTGGGACAGTGGCTGTGGCACAGCTGTAGCAGGAACCTCCCCACTCTCTCCAACTTCCTCCTTGTCCCAGTTGAAGCCAATGGGGCGACAACCAGGCTCCACATACTGCAGTCCGAATCTCTGCCCTGTGTCCCGCAGAGACATTTTCAGGGCTGGGTACTTCTCTTCTCCAGTGACGCGCAGGAAGGAGACTGTCATTTTCACTGGGAAGAAACTAAAGCGCTTCTTCATTTTTGTCTAGATAAAATAACAAAACATTGTGTTAATGTAATAATGTTGTTTCTTACCAGACATAATTATGATGCAAAAAATTAAAAAAAAACCTATAACACAGTAATGTACTGTGTAATCACCAGTCACACATCATCACTACATGAAATCTACAAATTTAAACATCCTAAAACCAGGTGCTAAGTATTAATATTTTACTAAAGTAAAACTACAGATATGAAAACAAAAGCATCTGATGGAAATTATGCTTTAGTAACATTTTCATGAGTAAAAGTGCCTGAACTTTGTAGTTTTACTTGGACTGTTGTTTGTTTGACTTCGTAATTTTCCACTGCGGTAAAACGAGTGCTTAGTGTCATGGCGACACCTGTATCTACAGAACTACAATGACTTTACCTCATTCATTTGTTAACCCAAAGAAAATGCCATGGTAGATCGTTTTGAAAGTAATAGTTCAGCAAAACGGTGTTTATAAGTCATTTTTTAGCACTTACCTTTGTTGATCTCAACAATCTTTGCAATAAAAGTTTCAAAAGTGCGGAGGTCTTTGTGCTACGACGCTCTGTGATTGATAAACACCTCGCAACAACAGTGTTTCCTTAACTTTGCGGGAGGAGCGAAACAGCGCCCCCAATTTGACGCTGGTGGCCAAAAAGTGTACTGCATCCGTACTGTAAGGCACTACCATTGAGAATGAATGGAGAAAGTTAAGAGAGTTAGTGTTAACTATACGCGGCCGCCGCGCGAAAGGTCCCCAGTTCGAAACTGGGCAGAAACATTTTCGTAGGCATTTGGCTGCGACTTGGCGCTGGTAATCTGAAAGGCCTTGATGCAGTGAGGGAAAGGATATTCTGCAAAGACTTTGATGGGCCCCAAGCTTGCTCTGTCTCTTTGATCATCACAGGCAATCCAATGTAATAGAAAACTAGCAGGGAGATTCTTAGCAAACTGGACAAGGATCATCAGAACATTCAAAGATTTGGGCGTCTGTCTATGTGATTACTTGTCACCAAAAACCGATGGGGAGATTCCAAGCAAGCTTAACGCCTCATGAAATACATGTCCTTCCGAGCAACGCTGATCCAATAGCCAACGCACATGAAAGGCTCTGGCATAATGCTCTACTGTGAGCAACAAGATCTCTGTGTCAGGAGTGGGATTTGAACCCACGCCTCCATTCGGAGACCAGAAGTCCCCTTGCTTGGGAAAGCCTTCACCTTGAGTCTGGCGCCTTAGACCGCTCGGCCATCCTGACAGCTTACACTGCTTTTGGCATTGGAATTTGCATATTTTGTGAAGTACTAGGATTGAAGCCAATTAACAGCACAAGCAGCAGCTGTGCATCTCAGAAGGCCGTTACAAACATCCTTTTGACTAGAAAATATGGTTTCTACATAGTCAATTTAAGCACAGCCAGATGCTCCAGCTACTGTCTCCAGGTGATTTGATCCTTGCTGACAAGGGATTTATCATTCATCCTTTGCTTCCTTCTGGAGTACACCTTAATATCCCCCCATTCCTGAAAGAGAAGGGACAGTATACCCCTGCGGAAGTCCAGGCTTGCAGGAAGATCGCAAGATCACGTGTTCATGTGGAGAGAGTGAACGAGAGAATAAAGAATTTTAAGATACTGGACACATCCCTCAACAGTTTCGTCATATCAGCACAAAGCTCTTTCAGGTGTGCTCAATGCTTGTTAACTTTCAAGAACCTATGATCGCTGAAATTGCAGAGAATTGGAATCCAGAGTAATATAGTATAGCTTGCAAGAAATTTCAAAACTTCACGTTAGATCAAAACATTCTAAGGATCTTATAGTTTAAAATGTCTTATTTTAGTGTTACAATTTCTGTGTAATTCCTGGGCCAAATCACATGAAACAAAAAGTGTCACAATGTTCAAAGTCCTCTCTTCCATCACATGTGGACTGTGGTATAAATGTGTCGAAAAGTGGTGACCATATTGAAAAACATGTGCGTGATGTTGGTCATTAGGAAGAACTTTCACCCATAAGAATGATGTGGCAGATTTGTGAATCAGGGAAAATTATGGGACATTTCTTTCAAAAGCAGTTTTTCTCCCATAGAAACGTATTGGCCCTGCCCTCCAACTGAAATAAAATCTTACATGAACACAACCCATTAGTAAGATGTTTAACTCACCCCAGGTTTCAGAAATCAAACAAAAAAATAACAATGACGGTAGCTTTTCTCAGTTTAATAAGGCAACATAGTTTGTGAACATTGTGAATTTGTATTTAACTGTTGTAACAATGTCACGTTCAAAAGATCAACTAATCAATCTCTTGTTTCTGTCTTACTGTTGAAGAACAAGCAGCATCTTGTTAAAATAAAAGTCAATAAGTTTATCCATGTTTGGTGTCCATGTACTGTCTTGCACTATCCGAATAATAGCGATGTCTTTTGTTGTCCAAACAACCAAATGGCAGGCAGACTTGTTTAGTATGTGCAGTTGGCCTTGCACCTGATCATAGTAGGGATGGTCCTCCTTGAGTTTGAATAATTGCTGGTCACCGTGCTTCTGGAACTCTGATCATCATAATCATAAAAAAAATGAACTTGAGTACAATAGACAGTGTTGGGGAGTAACTAAATACATGTATTTAGAAGACTCATTTTGAGTAACTATATTCTGGTAAAGTTTCACTTTCATTTGAGAGTATTTAGAATAGTTACTTTCCAATTATCAGGGGAATACTTCCCAGTCTTAATCATTACATTTAAAGCTCCATATTGCACATTAAGAACTTTTAATGTTCACATGTTTTTCCTCCTAAAATAAAATGAATATTTAAACGGCATATAAAGTTCAAATAGTGCACATGTGCGTCACATGATGCCGTATCTGCTGCTCATGTGCATTTGCCAAGAGAGTTTGTGAGTTCCTAATTAATGGTAATTGGTGTTCCAACAATCGTAGTCTTAATTTTTTTTAATTATACGCCATACTTACACTTGAATATAATGACAATCAATGTCAAAGTATTCAAAGTATTCAAAATACAGTACCTACCCTCACTAGACAAAGTAGCGGAATACATTATATAATACATTTCAAGTATTCACTATTCAGTAACTGCATACAATTTCAAAGTATTCTCCCCAACACTGACAACAGATACATGTGTAGTGCAACATGTTTTTGTTCATGTGTTCAGCTACCCAAACAGAAATCTTTAGACATGTTGATGGCCTCTTCAATGGTCATATCTCGGGAGGTGAATGGACACTTTATCTCCAGAATCTCAGGCGCAAGTCGCATCGCTTCCAGCTGACGGGCAAGAGCTGGAAGTTGATGTGTGTAGTTGTGTGTGGCGGGCCGATGTATGATGCCATCTGGACTGGCCCCCAAAACTCCACTTGGATGCAGCCACACACCTGAAATAACACAAACAATGCAAAATGCATTGTACTTACATATAGATAGGTCCTCTTGTCTGGCAGTTACGTTTAATCTGTTATGTGCATGTACATGTACATGCACATAACAGATGGTCCACTTAAAATCTTAAACA